>NW_001865058.1:168898-212552 GCF_000002865.3 Monosiga brevicollis MX1
TCCCCCCCCTCCCATTCTCCCTGTTCTCTGCGAAATTCGATCGGATTCGCCATGCCGCGACGGGCTGGCCGGTTTTCTCCGTTATCAAAAATATGCAGCACAGCCAAAGTTATGAGTTTCTAAGCTACACCCCAGCTGGGCCTACTGCCCGGCTCCTGCCCCCCTCATGCATGTTACTCGTCCCCTGCGTCGCTTGCAGACGCGTCGTCGGACACTTGGGTGCCGTCAGCCTGCCCCGCCGCTTGGCCAGGTGGAAAACCCTCCTCGACCTCGTTGTCCGACACGTTGTCGCTGTCACTGTCACTTTCGGCACCCTCGGCGTCAGCGATGCGCTGGAGCAGGTGGTTGAGCTTCTCGAGCTTTTTCCACGAGTGGTCAATGCAGGCAGCCACGTCGTCATTGCTCAGGTCCCGGAATGACGCCTGTAACGTCGCCTTGACCTGCATAAGGGCTTGCTTTGTGTGGTACGCCCGGCCTACCCGGCCTTTCACCTGAGTCCAGATCAGCTCGATCGGCCACGGCCCGAGTAGTGTGGTGGAGAAAAGAGCACCTCATGTCCCGCTGCGACTTGGTCACGGTCACGGGCAGGATGTTGGCTTGGATCGAAAACGCGTCTGACATGTGAGTTATGAATGAAACAATCACTAAAGTGTGAACTTTGAATGGCTTGCAAGCCAAATAGCAGCGGCAACCAAATGTCGTTGAGGTGGCAATGGTCAGGATTCAAGGAAAAGTGGCGGAAAAAGGGCAGCCAGAGCAGATCGCTGCTCAGATCGAGGACGCGGGGCAGCCGGCTAGCTGCCAGCTGCTGTGAGAGAGTGGGTGGGAGGCCACTGGTCAGTGCAGTGGCTTTCTGAGTCAGCGCCGCTGGGCCCAATGTGCAAACCAACGTGATGATCCAAAAAGTGCTGTGTTCGTGTGTGAGGGATTTCCATTGTTTGCTGTTGTGTTTGTGTGTCAGGGTGTGACTCCCTATTCAATGGATTCTTTTGTTTTCCTTTAATCAGCTTCCTCTCATTCCAGTTCAACTGCAGTTCGTCTCTCTACACGGCCTTTGATATCAAATGGACTTTTGAGAAAATCATACCCGCTCGTGCTGCACATCTCTAAGGTTGAACCACCAACACCACTCGTCTCTTCTTTCCTTCTCTCTCGATTTTTTTTTTTTTTTTTTTTAGAACGCGACGACGGCGTAAGTAGCTCACTGACTCGATGACTCTTGAGCGCTGCTGGGCATGTTGGGGTGCAGTCCTTGCCCCCAATGACGATGTTTGGTGACTGCATTTGACCATCGTCGACCAGGGTGCATTTGAGTTGGGTTGGTGGGGTGAGGGGCGTTTATGGCCTTGCTTCCTGTTCGGGACGTCAGGCTGCCGTTGCACTGACTGACCAGCAGCAAGTGCATGGCGGGGTGGTGATCTACCTCAGAGGGGCTTTTCAAAAGGGCGGCGTCTCGCGCTCTTATGAGTGTCGTCCTTTACGTTTCACCTCTTCACTAGCCTTTGATGGTTCTTGGTCTGGTCATCTGCTCGCTGGATCAGGCAACCTGGCCTCATCTTGCCATGCTTCTTGTGCGTGTTCCTTGCCTCCTTCTTTGGGCTTTTGTAGAGACGGCCCGTGGCGCAGGGACGACAGATCAACGGCGTCCTCGTGCCTTGACTATTCATCCCTTGTCATCGACGCCGCGAGACGCAGCGCCGAGCTGGGGGTCCCCGTATTGCTCTTTTCCTCCCGACTCGTCGGTGCTCGCTCGCGGCCTCTCTGCTAGCGTAAACACTCGCCATGGCGTCCTCGGGCAACGTCAAAGTTGTGTGCCGCTTTCGGCCACAACTCGCCAACGAGCTCTCCAAGGGTGGCAACTCGATTGTCCGAGTCGATGCGGGCGGTACCGCGTGTCAAATTAATGTAAGTTTGCAAAGATGGTCGGCCATGCACCCAACAAAGACAAACGGTGCACGTCACCAGTCCCCCCCCCACCTCCTTCCGCTTCAGTTCTGACCTTGTGTGTATCTGCGTACGTGTTCCCGCCTGCTTCAGGGCCAACGCAAAGCGACCTTTTCTTTTGACAAAATTTTCGCAGATGGTTGCACTCAGGAGGAGGTCTACGACTATGCCGCCAAGCCCATTGTGGAGGGTGCGTGCTCACATCCTCAAGCTCTCGTGCCTTTCCTCCTGAAAGCCTCATCACTGTATCACAAATCTACTCCCCGCTGTGGCGCAGATGTCCTCAAGGGCTACAACGGCACCATCTTTGCCTATGGCCAAACTTCCTCCGGCAAAACTCACACTATGGAAGTATGTTCAACTGCTCCTGCACGCCGACTTGCCTCGACCCCAACAGCCTTTGAACGCTCGCTCACTCTGCCACCTTGTGTAAAACCATTTCAAATTGATGCTTAGGGCCCAAACGTCGACAGTGAGGAGCGAGGCATCATCCCGCGTATTGTGTACAACATTTTCTCCTACATTGATTTGGCTCCGGAAACCCTCGAGTTTACCGTCCGTGTCTCCTACTTTGAAATCTACATGGAACGCATTCGGGATCTCCTTACCGGTTCGCTTGCAGGCCTCATCTGGCTTGCTTTTGCACCTTGTACCTGACACCGCACTCATGTCTTACCGCGCTCGGGTTTCTCGCTCACATGCATGCTTCTCGGCTCCTGGGTCTGGCCATCCTGATGATGACTTGGCCTTCCAGACGGCAACGTCAATCTGCAGATTCACGAGAACCGTGAGCGAGGTGTCTACGTCCGTCATGCTACAGAACTTTACATGCAGGTTAGCTGTTGCCATTCCTTCTCCCACGCCTTGAGCTTATATGCTATTTCAGTTTCATCTCCATTGCGAACTACAAACCTTTTTTTTCACCGACTGCCTGGTTGATCCTTGCTCTCATCAGGATCCAGAGGACGTCATGGCCGTCATGCGCTCTGGCGCCGAGCGCCGTTCTGTCGCTGCGACAAGTGCGTTTTCTTGCTTCGGGAGCAGTGTCTCACTCGTCGCCCATCTAGAGCTCCAACCCGTGCGTGCAGACTCATCATTCCTATTTTTTTTTTTTTTTTTCGACATTGCTCGTAGACATGAACGACCACTCGTCTCGCAGCCACTCGGTTTTCCTCATGGAAATTACACAAAAGGATACAATCAAGGGTGGACTGAAGACAGGCAAGCTCTTCTTGGTCGATTTGGCCGGTAGTGAGAAGGTTTCCAAGACAGGCGCGGACGGTACCGTGCTGGATGAAGCCAAAAACATCAACAAGTCCCTTTCGGCGCTGGGTCTCGTCATCATGTCCCTAACCGAGGGTGGAAACCGCCAACACGTTCCTTACCGTGACTCAAAGCTCACGCGCATTCTGCAGGTACAATTTTGGCTTTCGACCCTGGTCATGCCTTTGGAATTGCTGAGCTGATGATGTCCACTGTACGCATGATCTTATTCCCCGCCCTCCCCTCATTTATCCACTTGCTCCTGTGCACTTGTCCAGGAGTCTCTGGGTGGCAATGCCCGCACGACCATGATCATTTGCTGCAGCCCTTCCTCTTATAATGAGCAAGGTTTGCTCACTGCTTATCCTGTTCAAATCGCTGCAGCTGCCCTGCCCTGACTGTCGGTCTTACTTGCCACGTGTTTGTTTTAGAAACCATCTCTACGCTGCGCTTCGGTCTGCGTGCCAAGAAAATCAAGAACAAGGCCGTTGTGAACGTCAAGTACAGCGCCGAAGAGCTTGAACGCCAGGTGTGTCGTCAGAATCAAACCGCATCCTTCTCGGTCGCATGTCGGTCTTGTGACACTCATGTGCGGCTGCTTTCTCTGCTGGCCCGATGACAGTTGGAGCAAGCGAAGAAGGAGATTGCAAAGCTTACCAAAAAGCTGGCTGCAGCTGAGCAGGAGCTTGAGATTTGGCGATCCGGTGGCACTGTATCAGAGGCTGATCGTGTGCAGCTGGGTCAGGCCACAACAAGCAAGATTCTTGGCGACGAGACTGCCGGTGAATCTAGCACCGATCCCGCGGCTGCTGGAGCGGTGTCAGAGGAGTTGGCCTTTTTGCTTGAAAAGGAACGCGAGGAACTACTCCGCCGTGAATCCGAGCTGCTTGATGAGATTGACGAGAAGAATAAGGACATTGAATACCTCAACAATGAGATTGAACTCTTGAGCGAGGACCGCGTCACCATCACCCGCCTGGCTTCAGAGAAGGCCGATCTTGAGCAACGGCTCCAGGAGATGGAAACGCGTGAGGAGGAGGTGTGTGCGTGTGCGCAACATGTCGGCTGGCATTATCGCTGGATGGCTTTGGTCATCGGTTTTTTTTTTCCTGCTCTTTTTTTTTCCCCCTCTTTCCTTCCGTGTGATTGACATTCGGGGCAGACCAAGCCGCTCTGTGATTGTGACTCATCTCTCCTTGTTCGCTGTAGCTGCTTGCCGAGAATGCCGAATTCGAGGCAGCTGTGGAGGAAATGGCCGAGCACAGCCTGCAGCTCCAAGCCAACTTGGACGAACTCATGGTTAGTTTATCGCCTTGTATTATTTGGAGCTTGTTGCGCATCTGGCTTTGTTTGCACATTTGCTGACGTTGACACGCCACCTGGTTGCCGATCTGGGTTTCTCATTGTTTAGCAAGAAAAGGGCGACGTCGAGGAGAAGGTGAAGCAGCTGCAGCAGCAACATCACACCCTGTCCAGCAAGGTGACAGATTCGCTGAGCCAGGCCAATGCGGGTACGCTGGAGCAGCCGGATACGGGTGTTGTCGCCATTGACGCTCAACTGATCAGCATGAGCAACGAGATGAAGGACCTCAAGGCCAAGACTGAGGAACTTCAAAAGGTTTGTTGAGGGGCTCGACATGTGAACTCTGCCCTAGACCTCGGCGCGGTATGGCCTCACGGTCGCTTGCGTCATGCCTGCGTTCCAATCACGCCCGTGTTTGTTGGGGTTTCATACCTAGCTGTCAAGTCAGCACGACGAGGAGGCTTCAGCTGCCAAGGCACAGCTGACGGAGGAGCTGGCCAAGCTCAAGGCGAGCAATGGCCAGTTGCAGGACAAGGTCAAGACTCTGACCTCGCAGCATGAGGCGCTGGAGAAGGAGCGCGATGACCTTGAGGCCAAGTATCGCGAGAGCCAATCGAAGATGACCTCGCTCATGACTCAGTTTGAGGAGCAAGGCAATGAGGAGATGCGCCGAGCTCTTGACGAGCAGCGTGAAAAACAGGCCGAGGAGCACCGCGGTGAGGTCTCATCTCTGCGGGACCAGCTCAAGGATCGCGACGCCAAGCTGGAGGGAGTTCAGCGTGAGCTCAACGACGTGAGTGTCGAGCTCGAGGGCGTCAAGGCCAGCCTCGAGTCGCAAAAGGTGGCGGTGGCGGAGAAGGAGCGTCAGGTTGCCGAACTTTCGCGCCGCTCCAACGAGTCTGAGGAGAAAGCACGCCAAAGCAGTGCCTTGGCCAAGGCCTTGCAGCAGACCATGGGTGCCGTGCAAAAGTTCCGTGAGACCACGGCGGCATCGCTGCGCAGCAAGCTTACCTCGCACATTGATGCCTTGAAGCAAAAGCGGGGCAACGAGCTACTGCTGTCCAATGCTTCGGATGCCCGTGTGAACGCCTTGCAGGAGCGCCTCGAAAAGGCCAAACAAGAGTTGCATGATGTTCGCCAGGAATCCAAACAACGGGGTCAAGAGGTGAAGATGCTCAAGGCTCAGAGTGAGAAGCGCAAGGAGCGTATCAAAGCGTTGGAAGAGCACAACCTCAAGACACAAGCGGACTTTGAAAAGCGTCTGGAGGCGGCCCAACGCACTGCTACCGCGTCGTACGTTCTTGTAGGCCAGCCTTCTCTGCACTGGTGGTCGCTGGCATTTCTTGATTTCTCATTTTTTTTTTTTGGTTATGTTCGCATCTCTTTGTGCAGGGCTCGTCCCGCTCCCGTGCAGCGTGGTGCACGTCGCGCACCCCAGGCAGCGTACGTCGTTTCCACCACAGACCTCGCCCGACCAGTACGGGGGCACCATTCTTCCGCGCTCATTGGCCTGACCCTGTATTGGTGGTGGTGTGCATGCAGAGTGGTGAGACGCACCGGCGGGGCTCACGCCGCAGCAGCTGGCGCCAACCAGCGTGAGGTGGCCAAGTATTGGCAGCAACGTGACAACTCTAGCATCAGTGCGTCTGCGGTTTCTCCCAATGTGCTTTGACCAGCTTTTTGCGCGCTTTCCTCACGTGTGCTGCTGTGGCCACTTATGCACCATTGTAGCCAACCAAGGACAACCGCTGGTCGGCTCCTGTACGTTTCTGTCAAGTCGTGGTTGTCCACGACAACATTTGTTTAGGAAGAGGACGGGGATGTGTGACGTGAAAAGCGCTTGAGTGACCTATCTTCATCAACTCATTGTTCTGTGTGTGCTGTGTGCTGCTTCGTTTTTGTAGACTCGCAATCGGATGCCCGTTCGGAGCAGGAGCTGATGGAGCCCGAATTTGTGTAATGGTCGGCTCGTGCAAAACAGTAAGAAGCGTAGCTTTATCTTCTCCATTTGGAGTCAAAGGCTACACAGAGAAGAACATTTTGCAGTCACAGCCAACGTTGCACCTTTTTTTTCCGCCGTGGGCTCTCTTCTTCCGAGTCTGTGCCTGATTCCTTCTGTTTTGCTTCCTGTCTGAAGTTTGAGTAGCGCACTGCTCGTCGATTTTGCTTTGTTTCGCCTCTCGCCTTTGCTTGTTTCCAAGTGTGTGCTCGTGTGCAACGCTATGCGTTTTTGAAGCCTTGCTAACGCCAACGGCTCTCATTTGCCCATGCGACAATCAATCTGAATCCCATCAAAGACAAAAAGGAACAGAGCGAGCGAAGGACGTTTAACAGAGGGGTTGTTCGTGCTGACAGCAGGACAGAGGCCGAGAGTCGGTCGGAAGACATGAGAGGAATTGGTTGAAGAGAGAAGACAAGAGAGAGACACAGACCATGGTTCATGTCCTCTTCGTCGGGTACCTATGGCGCGGCCTAACTCGCGGTGCTGTAACCCTAAATCGAAAGCTCCATTAGAGCACCTTCTTGACACACTTTGAGTTAGCTGTCAGGTAGTTGTAACCGGCCATGCTAAGAATACATCCAACAATACAATCACGCACGACACACAGACCAACGATGGAAGGCAGAAGATGACAGGCAAAGATATGAAGGCAGAAGGCGTCCGGCAGAAGAAGACACAGCAGTTAAGACGGAATACACCGAACACTCACGACAGAAGACTGAACACTCAAGACCGAACACCCAAGACCGCAGTCCGAAGACCCAAGAGACCAAAAGATCGAATACCGAGACGAAGACCGGAGACCGCAGGCCGAAATCCAAAGACCACCCAAGAGACCAAAGACCGGAGACTCAAAGTAGCGGGAAAAAGACGGAAAAAGCCAAAAAAAGCAAAAAAACAGAAAAAAAGCAGAAAAAAAGAGAAAAAAAAAAGACGGAGCGTTATTTCTGGTCCCGCAGAGTGTGAGCTAAAGTACACTTTCATGGTAGTCGTCACCGCTTGAAGATGGTGCTGCGGAGCGAAGCGATCGCAGCGGCAACGGCGGCGACCATGGCGGCGGAGACAGAGTCCAGTGCCAGTGGCTCTGTGGTTCGTCGGCAGCGAGTTGGTCGGGATGGTAGTGGTGGGGATGGTGCTGCTGCTGCTCATGAGGTTGGCACGGGAGCTGAGAATGGAGGTGTCAATGGACTGGCAAACGGTGGCACCGCAAACGGTCACAATGCCTCGGCAAGCAGCGAAGGACTGGTTCGAGTGAGCCTGGTTCGCGAGGACAACACCGCTTCCTTTGGCTTTGACCTTGGGCGCACGAGTACGTCTCCGGGTTGTGCAGATGGCCAGCTGTGCTTTTTTTTTTCCCCCCCGCAAGAGCAGGGCCTTACTCTTCTGTTTTTCGCTCGCGCACACACGCACACACACATCCATGCATGCGCTCTGATCTTATGGTCCTTCCTTTCCTCTTTGGTGCAGGTTCGGGCCGCCATGTCATTTTGGCCACGGCTGCCAATAGCCCGGCTGAGGGCAAGCTCAATGCTGGTGATGAAATCATCTCCGTTAATCGAATCGCAACCGATCATCTCAGTCACCATACAGTGGTCCGCCTTGTTGCCAAGCGACTCAAGGCTGACCTGCATGTGCGCCGAGGCGTGCCGCCTTCTGCTCATGAGCTCAAGTCCATCCAGCAGCGTACTGAACGTGTTGGCTGTAGTACCGTGAGTCAGGTGGATGAGCTTCGCCGCCGCTCCACCATGCGCCTGGATCGGCTTGCCCAGGAAGCACGCCAGCTCTCGCAGCCCAGACTCGGCAATCTGCCTGAACAGACTCCATCGACCCTGCCGGGTGCGGTTCCTTCAAAAGAAACGGAGGCGCGCTCTTCATCAATCGTCTCTAATTACAATGCGAATGATGAAATTCGCGTACCGAGCCGTGAGCGCGCGTCGTCCCGCACTGCCGCACCCGCGCCTCGCCTCTCCATCACGGTGCGTAACAACATGACCACCATGACCGCAGTTACCCTGCGTCCGGTACATCGCACACGCACACAGGCATGTTCCCCGTTTTCATAATTATGGTGCCAACCCCACACATCCTCTCTCGGCCGTATCATAGGCTCTCGATGAATCTGCGCCATCACCCATTCAGACTTCTCGGCACTCGCGCACGCCCAACCACACGAGCTCAGACGTGTACACCTCGACCCCCGCCATGGCTGCTCGATCATCCGTGCACAATCCCCCACGTATTACCAAGACTGAGGGTGGTTTTCGACAAGTGACCTGCCGCCGCCTAGATGGCCAGCGTCTTGGGCTGACTGTGACTGGTGGCGCCGACACGTTGCTTGGTGGCATCTTCATCAAGGCCGTCCTACCTCAGGGTGCCGGCGCCGGTCTCCTCCAGGCAGGTGATCGCCTCATCAGCGTCAATGGTATTGGCCTTCTCCACAGCACCTACGAGCACGCCATTGCAACTCTGCAGAGTGCGGGTACCGTTGTGGACTTGGTGGTGCAAGCCCTCGAGCCTGAGGCCTGGGAAGCACTGCGTGCTCAAATTCGTAATCAAGCGCGCCTCTCCGGCAACAAAAGCATTGCATTGGCCAACGGATCCGTTTTGCTGCCCCTCGACATCCCACTTTATGCAGAGCCCGATGCTATTTTTCACACTGAAGGCGATCTGTTGGCTCTCACCGTTGATGAAAATCAACGCTGCCGCCTTGTGGGTGGGGCCGACACGCGACTTGGAGCCCTGGTTGTGAGCTCCGAGGAACCGGCCCGGGGATTTTCTTGCACGGCGCGCCTGGGTGACCGTATCTTAGAGGTGGACGGTCAAAGCGTTCTCCTCATGGACCAGGATGAGCTCAAACACCTTTTGCTCGAGACCCCGACCCCGATCAAGGTTGTTGTGCAGCGCTTGGGCCAAACACAGTGGCAGCAGTTATGCTCGGCCGTGGACTTTGATGTCAACGTGCACGGAGCAAAGAACTTGCTCTTGCCGCTGGAACCGTCTCTTGTGCCTGTGCCTCAGTCCACCACGCCGTCCCTCTATGAACGATCTGGGACCAGCGCACAATTGGCACCCATTCGCGAAGCTGCGATCGAGACCACCCGTATCAACGATGATGACGAGAACGACGTGCGCGAAATCGTGCTACTTCGTGACCCCGTCTCCAACGAGTTTGGCATCTCTCTCCTGTCCGCCGTGGAGCCGTCCCGCTCATCAGTCGAAGTGGAGGGGGCATACATCGTGCGCCTCGAGAGCAACCTGGCCATCCAGGCCGGCTTGCGCGTGGGCGACCACGTTTTGGCCATTGACGGCATTGATCTCGAAAGTGCCGACGCTCGCGAGGTCATCCGAGTGGCCCAACGGTGCCAAGACCGTGCACACCTTTTGGTGCGCGCGGCCCCCGCCGAACTGAAACTGATCATTGCTGAGCACGACACCGCATCCCGATTGCGCCGCATCACGCTTGCCCAAGTGGATCGCCTTGGGCTGGGTCTGGACTTTATGGTGAATGGGGAGCAAGCTCAGGAAATCTTTATTTCGAAGATTTTGCCCACCGGTGCTGCCGGTGTAGATGGCCGTCTGCGTGTCGGCGATCAGCTCGTGGCCTTCAACGGCAAAGACGTTCGTCTTTGCAACGAAAGTATGATCATGCGTGATAGTGCCGGCTGTGTTCCTGCAATCTCGAGGTCGAGACTGGCTCCCCGTGAGCCCCTCACCCGGTGTTGATGTCGAACCTGTGTGTAGGAATGTTGACCGCACTTGCTGACAATCTTGATGAGGTTGTCGAGCTTGTTGTCCAGGCCAATGACAAGGCTTGGGAGGCTGCGACCAACCAGGCCAAACTGAGTGATCATCAAACGGTGTGTGCAGTGCATTGTCGGCCAGTCGTGTCTGCTTACCCACTTGTGCTTTTGCTTGCTGTATTGATTGAATCATAACGCTAATATCGTTTTTGTTTTTTTTCTCCTTCGTATTGTTGTTGGTGTTGTTGTTGTTGCTGGGGTGGGAACATTGATTTTATGTTTGTTCTATTTTGTATTCATTCAAACACAGCTGGATGTGCTGCCCTGTGCGTGGGTCAACGTCAACCTGGTTGCCGTGGTCAGTGGCTCCATGGGCCTGTCCGTGCTGGGTGGATCTGACACTCACTACGAACAAATCATCGTCGAGAGCGTTGAGGCAGATGGCCCTGCTGCGCGAGCAGGTCTCCAGCCTGGTGACCTGATTGCAGCGATTGACGATCACGGCCTCCTGCATCGGCCTCACCGCGAAGCACTTGAACTTCTCAACAACGCTGCTCGAGGCGCACGGCTCACCATTCTGCGTGCCTCTGACCAAGACTTGTTACGACTGATGGAACGATTGGAGAACAACTTTTTGGAGCCCTATCATCAGCTTGAATTTCCCTTGGGTCCCACCAATAACGCGGTGGCCAAGGGTCACGTTTTGGCGCGCCGGTGCCGCCTGGTTCCCAACCAGCCTTTAGGCCTGCGCTTGGGTGGCGGTGAAGGATATGCCTTTCCATGCGCCTTTATCCTTGACGTGGCCGCCAACTCCAAGCTCGCCTCACATGTGCGCAAGGGGGACCGCATCTTGGAAATTGATGGGCACAGTGTGCTCCATGTCAGCCACGAGCGCGTCAATCACCTCCTGAGGAACGCCCGTGGGACCCTGAACATTGTTGTCCAACGTGTTGGGGTGCTGCAAATGCGTACCCTCTTCAACGAGGCTACACAGCAAGAGGCCAGCACCTCGGTTACCATGGCCGAAGGCACTCAGACCAGCATGCGCCGTGGTCGACCGGAAAACGATGCTCCAACTTCGGCAGCTCTTGATATCATCACGTCATCCTCGCAGCTTCCCCCAACGGATGGCCCATTGCTACAGATCCCCTGCACCGCAGCCGAGCTCGGCCGCGTCAGCCTTGTGGGCGGGATCGACACAGATGCCGGAGCGTTGTTTGTCGCAGCTGCCGGTAGTGGCCTGCAGGCGCTCGATCGTGTGCTGGCCGTGGACGAGCATGGTTTGCTGGATGGCACCCTAGCAGCATGGAACACTGTGCTGCAGAAGTTGGACGTATCCCAGCCACAACACGTCGTTTGTGTACAGCGCCCAAACCCGGCCTGCAGTGAGGCGCTTCGCCCACTGCTGAGGCGCATCGAACCCTGTGCTAACCGACGCCTGCGCCGCGCTGATCTACCACTACGCCAAGGAAATCAAGAAATCACAACCACAGGCGACCTGTACTGCGTGCAGCTCAAGGGGAACACAGAACAACTCGGACTCAACATCAAAGGAGGACGGAACACGGCCTTTGGTGCATTGTTTATTGCGCAAGTCAGCCTCCTATCCCCCCTGGAAGAGACCGTTCAAGTCGGCGATCGAGTGCTGCAAGTCAATGGACACTATGTTGACTCCGCGCGCAACGACGACATTCAGTCTCTTTTTGCGCAACGTAACCGCCTGGAACCGCCGTCTTTGGTCTTTCAACGCATTGGCCCCGAACAGTATGACACCATTGTGCAACACGCCGAGGACCAGAATGTTGCCAGGGGCGTGCATGACGTTACCTTCCCCCGCGACGGCTCGTTTGTGGGCGTGACCCTGATCGCAGACGAGCACACCCCTGAAAGGGGTGTGTACATTGCCTCAGTGCACAACCCTGCAGCCATCCGTGCTGGTCTGGAAGCAGGCCAGCACATTCTGCAAATCAATGGCGAGGACGTCGCACACAACACGCAACAAGATGTTAAAGCTCGCCTTGACCGCGCTGGTGACCCCATCACATTGACGGTTGTACAAGACCCAGAGGGCTATGCAGCTGTCCAGGCAGAGCGTCCTCATGCTGTCGGCGCTGTTACAAAAACCGCCTCGACTGCATCTGCTCGCGGCGATGACGTCCGCACTGTCCATCTCTATCGTGCGCCCAACCAATCATACGGCCTGCAACTTTTGGGAGAGGATGAAGCCGGATCGATTTACATTGCCGAGCTGTTGCCCGGTGGCGTTGCTGCGCAAAGCGGCCAACTTCAGCAAGGTGATCGCCTGGTGGGTGTCAACGATCATGACACCCATATTTGCCCCCAAGGTTCGTATGTGTCTCCAAAACAAAAAAAAACGGAAAAAACATGGTGAATATGCACACAACATGTTGGTTTGTGATGTGTATTCTTGTGCTTTCTTTCCGATGTGTGCTCTTGGTACCTGATCACGAGTTATGGCCGCTCTGTCGGGGTCCCCTTTTGGCTCTGGCTTGTCTGCGCAGAAAAAGCATTGCAGTTTATTCAAGAGTTGCCAACGCAGGTGGAGCTGCGTGTGCAACACGACACCCGGGGCTGGCAGGCGAAGCGTGTTAGCTTCCGACAGCAGTCCCGGCGGGACTCGCGGCCCTCTGCAACCGAGCAGGCCAGTGAGGGCAAGCAGTCAGGCTCAGTTCGCACATATCTCATTCGCAAACAAGCAAATGAGCCCTTTGGACTGCGCTTCTTGGCCGATGAGGAAGTATCGGGACCTGTTTACATTGACACGGTTCTACCACGCGGCGCAATCGTGCGCCAGAGCGATTTGAAATCTGGAGACCGTCTTTTACGCATCAATGGCGTGTCTGTGGAAGCTGCGACCCAGAGCATGGCTTTGGAGTTAATCAAAGCAAATCAAGAACAAGTGGAACTGCAGGTGCAGTATGATGAGGCTGGCTACCGTGCGGCCAAGGAAAGCCTCGAAGACCTGAAGAAAGAGGCTCAAGCCCCGGCATACTTGACCGAACACCGGATCGTGCACCTCGAGCGCGTAGACGGCAGTTACGGCTTAAAGCTACTGGCGGACCAGACCAACCCAAGCGCAGTGCATATAGCCGCTGTACAAGCAGGGGGTGCTGCCGATCGCTCCGGGCAAATTGCGACCGGTGACGCCGTTGTCTCCATCAACGGAGTGCCCACTGTCTCGGTGCGTGAACACGAGGCGCTGCAGCTTATTGGACAACGCCCCAACTCTGTGGATCTCGAGTTGTACTCTGTTCCAGGCGCGTGGCAGGATGCCCGTCATGCATATAATCGCAAGCTGTCGCAGACTACCTCGACCGCCACAAATCATAGGGCGAGTGCGTCGGCCAGAGCGGAGGCACCCAGTGTGATGTTGCCCGAGGCCGGTGAATCCGTGGTCGACGGCGAGCAAGAGCAAACATTTCGCGTGCATCGCGAGGATGGGCGATTTCGCATCTTCCTTACAGGCTCTCGCGACATCCACGGCTGTGGCGTCTTCATCAATCAAATCGGCAACCAACGAGCGCTGCGTGAGGGCCTACATGAGGGCTTCCGCGTTACGAAGATAGATGGCGTGGACGTGTCGAATGACACACAGGTTGAAATGACCGAAAGGCTCCGCGCCATTACCGACAAATATGTCCGGTTGTCAGGTTACTATGACCTCGAGGGCTGGCATGCCATCCAAGCGCAAGCAGAGTCGCAAGGCCCGAGCGCCAACGCCAGCAAACCCTCCAGCATCTCGGCCGCCCCGATTGCGTTCGAACAGGCGCGGTCCACGCCGTCGCCAGCCGCCATCAGCACCAAGCACGTTCGTCTCGAGCGCAAGCCCAACGAGTCATATGGCCTGGTGTTGGTGTCGGACGCCAAGGAGCCCGGTCCCGTCTACATTGATGACATCGAACCCGGGGGCCTTGCTAGCAAGAGCGAGCAGCTACGCGAGGGTGACCGCGTGCTGCGCATCAATGGCCAATCAGTAGAATCTGCGCTGGAATCTACAGCAATCTCCTTGGTGCGACAGTTTCCGGACCATGTGAGTCTGACCCTGCAGCCTACGGATGGGGCTTGGCGCTCGGCCCGCCAGAGCATGCATGGTGACTCGGTGTTTGCTTCGCGTCGGACTTCTCGCGCTGACGGACCGAGCCCCATGTCACCCCTGCCCACACACGAGGAGCGCGAAGAACTTTCAGAGCAGCCCAATAGGCAAAACGACGGCGATCGGACGAGCGATGCAGCTGATGCCGATCGTGCCATCGAACCCATCGTGGTGCAGCCTGACTACATCACAACCAACCGCAAGACAATCATGGTTCCACGCCAAGGCGGTCGTCTGGGCTTCAAGGTTTTGGGACATATGGGTACGCAAGGCCAGGGTGTGTACGTGAGCGAGGTCACGGCTGACTCGGCCAAGGAGGCGGGTTTGGAGCCAGGCATGCGAATCTATGCCATCAATGATCAACTGACAGAGAATGCATCCCAGACTGAGGTGCTGGCCATCCTGCGGCGTGTTGTTGACTACGCACGCATGACAGTAGCCTTTGATCCCGAGGGCTACCAAGCATATGCGCAGCGTGAGGCCAGCAATCTCTCAGTCCGCGAGGAGTCTTCACACCGTAGCACGCCCTTGGGAACACGCACCACCAACACGCCTCGAGGTAGCCAGAGCGGAGATGCCAGCGCCGAAGCAGGGTTTGATGTCAAGGTGCCACGCGTTGGTGGCAAGCTTGGCTTGGTCATTGCCGGTCAAAGGGACGGCGTCTTCATTTCCGAGGTGAAGACGGACGAGGCGCGGCAACGTGGCGTCGAACCTGGCATGCAGATTCTTGCCATTTGCGGCGAGGATTGTCGAAGGCTGACGCATCCTGAGGTGCTGGCCAAATTGCGTGCCACCACGGGTCCTGAGGTGCCCATGCGCTTGAGCCGCTCTGCGGCATACTATCAGCTGATTGCGTCCGCCGGTGATCGCGAAATTACCATTGTCAACAATGGTCGTGGGTTTGGCATTGACCTTTTGATGACTACCGATGGAGAGGAAGCGGTGTATGTGTCAGCTCTGACACAGGATGGCGCGGCCAAGGCAACGGGGTTTGTTCATGTGGGTGATCGCGTCCTCACGGTCAACGGTCGTTCTGTGGCGTCGTGCACCAATGAGGATGTGCTTGCGCTGCTGGTGATCAACCCCAACGCTGTGAAACTGACTTTACGTGCTGACATTGAGAATTACGAGCGCCTGAGCCGCCGCTTGGAGGGCCAACTGCAGCGCGTGAATCTCGATGCCATGGAGGAAAAGGACTTTTTGGTGCAGGACGTGAGCAAGCTGGGCGTGGTCCGCACTGTGACTCTGCACAAGCAAAACAACCAACTTGGTTGCGGGCTTACACGCAAGGGTGAGCTCGACGGCTTTTTCTTTAACAAGGTGGCGGAGCGTCACGGCGACTTGGTGCAGCCGGGCGATCGCATTGTGGCCGTCGATGGTCAGAACCTCTTGGAGCTTGACGTTGAGGCCAAGGATGTGCTTGCGGCCGCAGGGAGTGCCGTGCGTGTTACAATTCTCCGCGTCAACTTGAAGAAACGCTCCAAAAAGGGGCCGCATATGGCTGGGTTTGACCTGCGCTTGATTGGTGAAGTGCTGCATATCGATGTTCCACCGCACGCACTTGACAACCTTCGTCTTGTGTACATCCCTCATTCGAGCGAGGCGCAGCATTTTGTGCAGCACGAGGATCTGGGCATTCACGAGGGTGACCGGCTTTTGGCCGTCAACGGCGAGCTTGTTTTGAACAACCAGCTGACCGAGATTCTTCGGTTGTGCAGCACTTCCGAGAGCACTCGCTTGACCATTTACCGACTCCATCCAGACTTGCACCAGCAAGCCTTCTCCGTCGATGCCGAGGTTTGTGATTTAAGTTTGCTTGGCTGGCGCTATTTCCTTCCCACTTTAGCCATAATTGTACATATCTCCCTTTTGTTTTGGTCTTCTGTCTCACACTGTATCCTTTTTGTGTTTTTGCAGAATACACGGCGGGGTGCCCGCTTCCGGTCTTTGCGCTCCAAGCAACGTCGCACCGAATCAACCATATCCAAGTCGCGTCCTTTGGGCAGCTTGCGCCGGCAAGCTTCCCAAGCCCCATCTCGGGGGAGCGGCGAGTATGAGAACCGGCTTGTGAGCCCCGCCGCATCGGACGTGGAAGGCGCGCGCAAGAAGACGGGCAACGTGCGTCGCGGCGTAACAATTGAACGTGGACAACAGGGATTCGGGTTTACCATTCGCGCACCCTCGGGTTCCCCTGGTCACTTGATCGTTGGAAGCGTAACAGCGGGGGGCCCAGCAGCAACGGAAGGCACCTTGCGCAGCGGCTCGCGCATTTTTAGCATTAACGGTCACGACACAACGACCGTCACTCGAGGTTGGTACCTATACCAGAGGGGTAGTGGGTTTTATATTTGACGTTCTTTCTCGCTGCATTGCTCATCACACGCGCGCGCATTCCATGGCGGCCTTCCCTTTTTGTTTTTGTGCAGAGAGGGCTGTGGAGCTGATTCGACTGGCCAACATGATTCTGCACATGGAGGTCGAGCTTTCTGTAGAATAAACCGTATAGGACACACCGACCCCCATCCGCCTCACACCCGCCTCGCTCGACACCCCCACTGTTCCCATTTTCTAAACGAAATCTGGTCCACTTGTTTGTATTGTTATATCCTGTGATGTTTAGTTTTCAACTTTCCTTTCCCAATCAGTTTTTGTTCTCGTCTGTGGTTTGCCGAGCGCGTTCCTTCATCACCGCCATTTTCAAAAGAGTGTTTGTGCCTTGAGATGGCAACAGACAAATTTAAAAACATCTATGATTTTCTTCTTCTTACAACTCAACACGTCCAACACCACACGCCCGTGTCCTCGAATGCCGAGAAAGGTTTCGAGCCTCAAGTGAGATCAGGATCAGAACATGAACGGCAGCATTGTGTGGGCAAGCATTCGCCGCTGAACGAGTTTCAAGATCCATCCTCACGATGCGCACTCATTTGCAGGCTTCTTCTGCACCAGTGTGCCACTTCAAACGGCCTTTTTTTTTTTTGAAATTGCAATCAAATTGAAAAGCTCAGACCAGATGTACAGAACAGAACACGTTTATCACTGAACCGCCTAGTACACCATCAGATCGGGGGGGTTGCCTGTTAGCACATGATCTTCGAAGTCACGCGGACTGCAACTCAGAGAATTGTACTTGTAGAGCTTCCGCACTGCGTTGCCAAGAAGATACTTCTTGCACTCGGGGGAAAAGTAGATGAATTCCTGGAGACAATGATAGCCATCGTTCGGACAGTACACATCGTCACCACTTGCCAAAGGAAGATTGGCCTTGATCAAGAAGCCAAGAGGATCGGCATTGGGGGGAACGTAAACATATATGCGTTGGTTTTCACGGTGTTGGTCCAGCGCCTCATCTCGGACGATACAGACCAGGGTGGGCTTGCTGGAAGAACGGGAAAACATCTCGCTTCGATACTTCAAAAAACGTTCGTAGAGCTCCAGGCGCTCTGGCGACACACCGTCACATTCAACGAAACCGACTTGGTTGTGCCTCGCCATCTTCGAGTCCGCTTCTGATAGCGTGAAAACTGGCACAGTTCGTTAGTGAACAAGCCTTTTGTACTTGCCATCCTTGCTCAAAAAAGTTAAAAAAAATTCAATGCGTCGTGATGACGTCAATGGCCGAGGTGCTGTCCTCGTTAACGTGCTGCACGTCAAGAAGCCTTGGAGATGGCTCATCCCCTCCTCTATGATCCGAGTGTCGATTCACAAAGACTTGAGCAATTGGCTCAGGGCACAGTTTTGATCTGCATGGATCCGCGCAGCAGATTGTCGATCTTATGACATAATTTGACTTTGTCCATTCGATCCATCAATGAATTTTGATCCCGCGCTCCAGATCCCTTTCGTTTCGACAGGCGGCTCTTATCCCCTTGCAACACTCCTCAACACAGGTGCGCCTTCTCACAATTCCAAACTGGCCGCCATGAACACATGCCGTAGTGCCCAACGATACATTATCATCCTCAGGTCATAAAAGTAAATTAATAAAATTTAACGTAGATGTTCATATGAAACATAGCATGACTTTGGTGAGGCTTGACTTGAAACCCTTGTTTGCACGGCTGCCCCATTGGCCCCGCTCGCTCAGGCTGTTGAGACTGTGGTCATCAAGGAGGCTAGTTGCACTTGGAGAGCAGACACTTTTTGTCGATGGGCCTGTGCACAGGTGATAATGCGACAGATGAGTCCACGAGCGACACACGCGCCAATTAGAAAAGCGGACTCGGTCACACCTGTTTGAGACGCTCAATCTCCGACTCGAGTCCATTCCGTCGCTCCACAAGGGTGGACATGTCCATGGTACTGTCCGGCAAATGGCTTTGTGCCTTTTCAGTCACGACAAAAATTAAACATGCAGACGGATGAGTACATGCGATGGGAAATAGAGGGCACTACTTCGGGACCTGCGCCAGCTGTGGCATACATTGTGCAATTCATAAAGTTGGTTGCGTAGTTGCTGGTTCTGCGTCTCCAATTCATGAATTTGCTTGTCCAGTCGCTGTATCGCTTGTGGGTCTACAGGGGCTGTGGCGGTTGATGATTGACTGTCGGCCACCTTTTGTCTTTGGGCGTTGGCTTGTTGCTGCTGTCGGCGCTGCGTCAGTCGCTGTCGCTCCAACATGAGTTGCTTGGCCAGCAGCCGTTGATACCGCGATCCACTTGTTACTGTGGTTGGGTCTAGAAACTTGGGTGCTTCCTTATCGATGGCTTGTTCTAGTGCTTCAATCACCTGGCGCAAGGTGACCGCACCATCGTGGCTGTGAGGCTGTTGCACGGCGTAAAGCAGGCCTGTGGCTCGAGGGGGTGCAAACCTTCAGCTGGGTCTTGAATGTCTCCTTGTATTTGCCAATGCGTTCGAGGCGCGTCTGGAAGACTTGGGTTTCACTCAAAGCTCGGGAGTGGCGGTGCTCCATTTCGAGAATTTGGCGCTGGATGCTCTGGAACTGAATGACATCGTTCTGTAGAGAACAGGCATCTTTGTCAGCAGGCACAATATTTAAGGCACGGGCATGCATCGCAGTAGGGGCATGCCACACGGCACGGTGCTTGGAGTACCTGAAGGTTTTGAAGGCGCATTGTGAGTTGCTCTTGATCTCCCATGACAGCCTTGTAGCTGTCACTCAGCTTAATGTAGGCTGAGGCCAGTTCCTGTTGTGAGAGTCCGACAAAGTCTGCAGCAGAAAAGTGAACCTATTGGCGTGAAGACAGGCAGGTGGAGCGAGAGGCCTTTGAGCATTCCGCAACAGGCGCGACATGCCAAAGACCGGCGACAGCAACACGTTGGGATGAACGAGCGAACATCGAGGGCAGCAAGCCTGTCTTGGTGCTGTTTGTTGGCTTTGTGAACGCGTTCGCGGAGGCTGAGGTTGTGCTGTCGAAATTCATCCAGTTTCTAAAAGCAACGCCATTCAGGATATCCAAGAGTAGTTGGAGTTTTAAAGGAATGAGAGAAAGCCCGTGGTAAGAACAAGAGGGAGAGAGAGAGAGAGAGAGAGAGAGAGAGAGGCGGCAAAGCTCAGCCAAGAACATGGTCCAAGTCAGGCAATGACCTACCTTGGCTTGCTGTTGCACGCGGGCAACCAAATCATCCAGCTTGTCATCTGGCATCGTCTCCATGTCAACGTCGAGCTTACATCGAGGCAGCACAAAAGACATGCTGTCAGGGTGATGACAGAGCAAAGCAGAGAAGGCATGTTCTGGCTTTAGAAACTGACCTGTTCCGAGTCATTTTGCAGTTCCAAGTCCTGTTGCTGTTCAGCCAGACGCAGTAATTCAGAAAGAGTTGTGGGCTGGGAAGCCAGGCGACCCAGCTCAGCAACCTGAAGGCGACTGCAACACGCATTGTGTGGGTCAGTGTTTCCTGATGGGAAAGCATATTCAAGCCCTATACGCGGGGGTGACTGGGGAACCAAGTGCAAACCAGAGAGCAGTGGGGCTGATGCCCACGTCCATGCGCGCGTGTTGCCGCTGTGGGTTTCCCGGGCTGACCTCAAGGACCCGATAAGGAGGCAGAGGTGTGTCGTGTGTGTTGGAGCACCAGCCCAAAGAGGTCGTACAAGCAGGTGCCAAGAGATGTTCATGAGCTTCGAGTTGTTTGTTGTGTGGCAATTCTGCCGGAGCATTATCCTAAGCCGCGCAGAAGGGGTCGATCCAAGCAAAGAGTGGGTTGGGCTAACGGGTCGACGCGACGTGCAGCAAGTGGGTGGTGTCGAGGGACTGGTGCAAAAGCGCCATACCTGCGCTGTTAAATGAAGCCATGGTGTTGCTTTAGCCGGCTGAAATTGAATAATGTTGACCACCCCGGGCGAGACAAAGCAGGTTCTGGGCTGGATGCGTTTGTGCCATGAGCAAGAGTCGAGTGGGCAGCAAGGCACATGGGGTTCTTGAGGCATGAGTTGGGTCATGGCGTACTATGTTGCAAACGACGAGCCGGAGCTGGCCAGTCGGGGGGACAGGGACTTCCACGGCACGCTTGGGAATACCCGGGGCTAGATCAAAGCTCCACTGTGAGATTATGGTCTGTTGGGCAACATCTTGAAGTTGGGCATGTACGACCGAAGGGACTCTCGCTGGTCGTTCGAGAACAATGATGTGCGGGGAAAGGCCATAGGTGTGGTCGGGTTGATTTGACAGGCGAAAAGGGTCTAGGAGGAAGCGGGTGTTTTCCCCACAGTGCAGCAAGAGGGTGGCTCCATTCTGTCAATAAAAATGAAGATGAGAGAAGACAAACAAGTCCATGTCAAGGAAGCCAACGAGTGGGCACATGAAGGAGGCTGGCGCTGCACGAGTACTGACGGGTAATGGTTTGGGAAGGGTGAGATCGTGCAACAAGAGTACAGCAACAGTGGGAGAGTCATTTTCGGGGCTTGTTGATGTCCGAGATTGATCCTGTGCGGATGACGCGATGGATTGCGCGACGGGTCTTGGGATAGGAGGAGCTGCTGGCGGCAAGGGGGTGGGTGCCGGGGTGGCAACATCAGCAACGGCTATGGTGGCAGGTTGTGGACGACTAGCCAGCACATGCACGTTTCCAGTCGTGATGTCGCGCGATGAAGCGGTGGCACGTTTGGTAATACAGTGCTCCTCTGCCTGAGTTGCACAACACCGTGTATAGGCAGGACGTGCCAGCCATGGGGACAAGGGTGAGGTAAGGGTAAGGAAAGCCATCGCTTGAGAGGGCAGGGTCTGTTGTGTGAGGAACCAACCTTTGACTTTGTCAGCAGGGTTTCTGAGAGCAGGAGTGATCCACACTCATAGCCATCGTGGCCAAGAAAATGAAGTTGGATGGGCCACGCCCCCTCTAACATATCGGACCAGGCAAAGCGTGTGAGCTAGAACTGGGTTTGGCCCCAGTAGGAAACAGTTTACAAAACTGGACAGACCGGCCGATAGCTCGAAGCTGATGCTGGGTCGGTCTGGCCCAAAGTGGATGGATGGAGCTGGAGTATCTGGGCTGGTGGGCATGCGATGGGGCTCGGTGCAAATCTGTCCAGTTGCGCGAGCCCGTAACTTGAGTTCTGACAGCTCGAGCCTGATCATGGTTGGGCTCGAATTGATCTCCCAGGCTCTGGTGGAATTGGGGAGGCGGAGACAGAAGAGGATGCAGAGGAGGAAGTCGAAGAGGAGTTTGAAGAGGAGGAGGAGGATGAAGATGCAGAGGAGGAGGTTGAGGAGGAGGTCAAGGAGGAGGTTGAAGAGGAGGAGGAGGATGAAGATGCAGAGGAGGAGGTTGAGGAGGAGGTCAAGGAGGAGGTTGAGGAAGAAGCATAGGAGCCAGAGGAGGAGGTTGTGTGAGAGTCAGAGGAGGCCAAGGTGGAGATGGGTCCTTTGGTGATCGAGGAGGATCCAGAAGAGCTGGTGGTGGTGGTGGTGGTGGTGGTGGTTTTCGTGCCGTTGGTGTTGGTGGAGGAAAAGGCAGAGGTGAAAGAGGTACCTGATGCCGATAGAAGGGCGTCAGAGGCAGAGGCAGAGGCAGAAATGAACTTGGAGGAGGTGGTGGACGAAGCAGAAGCAGAGGCAGAAGTCGACGTCGAGGCAGCCGAGGAGGAGGAGGAGAAGGAGGAGTAGGAGCGCCGGCGCCGATTGTCCCCGAGCATGATTAATCTGACAATTTCCGCATTGTCACTAGGGATAGTGAAAACGTAATCTCACTGCTTTCGATACTCGTTCTCCTCGCCTCAATCTTGTCATGTTTGTCAATTTTATCAGGCACAGAGAGAGAGAGAGAGAAAGGGAGAGAAAAGAGGAAAGACTTAGTCTTTTGTTCTTCCTTTTGTTTCTTCGTCCTTATTTTCTTCCCCTTCAGGTGTGTGTGTGCGTTAAGAGCGAGAGAGCAAAACAAGAGAGAGAGAGTGTGTGTGTTAAATGCTTTTCTTGTGTTCAAACGGCAGCGCC
Organism: Monosiga brevicollis MX1; assembly: GCF_000002865.3. NCBI lineage: Eukaryota > Choanoflagellata > Craspedida > Salpingoecidae > Monosiga > Monosiga brevicollis. Next base: position 191,659 of record NW_001865058.1, read on the forward strand.
GGTCAGTGGTGGTGGGGGTCAGTGGCGGCTTGGCAGTATCGGCTCGGACCATGATCATCTCGTGCCATGGCTTATTTGACTTGGCATTAAGCACCGGTGTCGTTATCTCTTTCGGCTGTTTCATTTCGTGTTTCTTCGGTTCTTTTTCAAGAGAGAGAGAGAGAGAGAGAGAGAGAGAGTGTGTGTGTGTGAGCTGCACGTGGCTTTTGCGTTTGCGAGCTTGCTCTGTGTGTGTGGTGTGTGTGTGGGAATGGCAGCGGCGGGGAATGGCGGTGGGATGTTCGGCTCGAGTTGCAAGTGCCTGAAAGGGTGGTGAAGGGGTCGACGTGCACGCCAAGGGCGTTGTTTTGTTTTGGGTCTTGTTGAATGCATGCATTTCCGACTCATTTGCTGATCTGGCCCTGGCTTGCTCTCGCCTGGTAGCTTTTGACGTGTGAGTTCGTCCTTGTGCACCCTTCATCATGGCCCCGAAGAAGACTGCTGCCGTCGAGGAGGACAACGCCATGCTCCTCGGTCGCCTTGGTACCAATCTCAAGGTTGGCATTGTTGGCCTGCCCAACGTTGGGTACGTCCTGCCCCGACCTGATTAAAAAAAAAAAAAAAAAAAAAAAACCCTCAGAAGCCGAATCTCGACTGGATTCAATATCAATACCAGCAACTATCGCGCACTTGCCTCGGCTCATGTTGATCCTTGTGTACCGGGCTTGGCCATGCGACTCTGTGGTTTATTCGAGATAGCAAGTCCACCACCTTCAACGTCCTGACCCACAGCGAGGCTCCCGCTGAGAACTTTCCTTTCTGCACCAAGGGTACGATGTTCCACCTCTCTGATGCTACTGCATCTGCAAGGCAGGTGTGCTCTCACTCACCTCATTTCCGTGCTTTGCGTCCTTAGACCCCAACGAGGCCCGCGTGCCCGTCCCCGATGAGCGTTTTGACTGGCTGTGCGACTTCCACAAGCCCCCTTCCAAGGTCCCTGCTTTTCTGAACGTCGTCGATATTGCCGGTCTTGTCAAGGGCGCTCACGAGGGTCTGGTAAGCTTCTTTGCCCATGTCTCTCGGGCTGGCCTAGTCGACTCGTGTGCGGATTCCCCCTCACATTGTGGATTGACATTGACGACATGTCCTAGGGTCTGGGTAATGCTTTCCTGTCAAACATTGCGGCTTGCGATGCCATCTTCCACGTCTGCCGTGCCTTCTCGGACGAGGACATTGTCCATGTCGAGGGTGATGTCGACCCCGTCCGTGATTTGGACATTATCAGTAACGAGCTGCGTCTCAAGGACATTGCTGCCCTCGAAAAGGTGATGCAGCCCCTGGAGCGCGTTGCCCTCCGCGGTGGGGACAAGAAGAAGAAGGAGGAGTACGACATGCTGCTCAAGTTTAAGGAGTTTTTGGCCGCTGGCAACGACATCCGCAACGGCGAGTGGGATCGCAACGAGATTGATGTGCTCAACGAGCACCTCTTCCTGACCGCCAAGCCCGTCATTTACCTGGTCAATCTCTCCCAGAAGGACTTTGTTCGCAAGAAAAACAAGTGGCTCAGCAAGATCAAGGCCTGGGTCGACGAGCACGAGAAGCACCCCACCATCATCCCCTACTCTGCCGACTTTGAGCTCGCCCTTGCCCTCATGGACACGGATGAGGCCCGTGCCAAGCACCAGGAGGAAGTCGGTGCTGCCAGCATGCTCAGCAAGATTATCAAGGCCGGTTACCAGGCCCTCAACCTGTGCTATTTCTTCACCGCTGGCAAGGTTTGTACCTATACGCTCGCTTAAAAGTCTCCAAGACGATCACTCCCACTTTTGGCGCCACCTCTCCTTACTGCCTCTCCTTACTGCAGACCCAAGCATCCAACGCTTACCTTTGCCCCTTTGCGCTTTTTTGCCTCTTGCCCGTGCATCATCATCTAGGATGAGGTCAAGGCTTGGACCATCCAGACTGGTTCTCGTGCCCCCCAGGCTGCCGGCCGCATTCATACCGACTTTGAACGCGGCTTTATCATGGCGGAGGTCATGAACTTTGAGGACTTTAAGGAGGCAGGTTCGGAAGCCGGCGTCAAGGCAGCTGGCAAGTACCGCCAGCAGGGCAAGACCTACGTCGTGCAGGATGGCGATATCATCTTCTTCAAGGTGGGTTGCGTATCGCCAAATTGCTTCCGTCTTGGGTGGTGTAGAACAGCCCACCATGTGCCTTTTCTTGTCAACAAGACATCTCATCCATCTGATCTTCCTTTTTTTTTTTTGTGCTCTAGTTCAACGTGACTGCCAAGAAGAAATAAGTCATTTAACTGACCATGCATCTCCTTCTGGGCTTGACTGTCTTCGACAACATGCTGTGTTTGAGCCTTTTTGCGTTTCTTTTTCTTGTGATGCTTGCACCATCTTTTCCTCTTGTTTCTACCCTACCCTTCTTGTTTGTGACTTCCATATTTTTTTTTTCTTCTTTCCAACAACCCTGCTTCATTCTTCTCGCTGGGTTTCTGGTCTTGCGTTGGACCAGATGTGTGACTTTGAGCACTGCCTTTCACACTGAGTCTTTCACACCGAGCATCGGCAGCCGGGTGGCCATGCCGCCCTTGAGAGTCGAAATTCGCGCTTCAAATTCAGCGAACTCAGGAATATTCCATTGTGACGTCGTGGCACAATGACACATGGCAACGCATCAGATGAAAACAACTCATGTTTCGGCAAACAACCAAACCGTGCTTCAAATCGATAAACAAAAATCGGGGTGTGATCAGACAATCCAAGAAACACCAAATCTTTCCACAGACACACACTCAAAGACACCATCAAACAAGCAAATTGAACCGAATACCAAGATCCGGTCAGATTGGAACAAGACGACCTTCCTGCACAGGATCCAGTTTCGCCTACACGTCGACGCCGCACCATGATTGTGAGGACCTCGACTGTCAACAGTTGCCATGCCAAAGCGACGACAGCAGTCTTTGTCAAAGAGCAACAAAAACAAAAACAATGTACCTTAAAGTAAGGCTTTCCAAGCAACAAACGAGCTGCCGCCCCACTGACACGCTGCCATTGGTCGCTATCCATGCCCAAGGCGTGATCGGGTGAGCGATTTGCAACTTCTCGACAAAAGCGGCAATGTTCCTATCCCCAAGCAAATTTTGGCAGCAGAAAATGCGGTGAGACCAGTATGCAGGAGCGCTCGGGAAAAACGTGATTCAGTGCCCAACGACCAGATGGCACACGCAGACGCAGACGCACGCTATCAGTATCGTGGCAGTCTAACAAACGACGAAGTAGATTGAGCAGCGCCGTTTCTGGGTGCACGCCAAGCAACTCGGCCAATTCAATACGATGCCGCCGCACGCGGTGATCATGAGCACACCGATATTGGGCAATCAGTGCCAGCTCCGTCCAGCTCAATTGAGCTGACATGCGACCCGAACCGTCCAATTGGCAGGCACGTCCAGCAAAGCCATCCGAGGCAACATCGGGATCGGGAAGATGCAGGGCATGAATGGCACACGAGGCTCGAATCGTGATGATGGCGGGCTGCGCGCTCTCAGCGCTTTTTGCGGCAGGTGCTGCATGTCCAGTCACTGGCTCCGCTGCCACATCCACAGATGCAGCTGGTCCTTCGAAGGAAGTCGGTACTGTTTCCCGCGTAGCATTGGGCGTAACGCGACGGGAACGAGAGCCACGGGTCGATGAAGATGAAGAGGAAGAAGAGCCTTCCCGCGACAAGCTTGGGGTCCGCCGACGTCGTCCCGAGCGTAACGTCCGCCCAGCATTGTCCACGCAAGCGTCGCAATGCTCTGCCAGCTCGCCGAGTGGAAATACCGATTGACAGATGGGGCAAGCACCCTCTTCACTCTCTAAAGGTGCATCGGTGGCCTGAGGCGAAGAGGAGGCCACAGCGTGCGTCACGGGGGCCGTGGCCGGCGGTGGCTCGGTCGGGACTGGCCCCCAGTCCAAAGCCAAGACTTCCACCGATTGACCCACCTCCGTGCCCTTCTCAAAGCGCATGCAGGTGCCCTGCAGCTGCAAGATGAAATTGGCTTGTGGAAAGGGTAACAACACCATTCGCAGCTCTGTCCCTCCCGCTGAACGGTTCTCGGCAGACAGCGATGCCGTGCCAGCCTCACGGGCAGCAGAGCCAGTTGGGTGTCGAGCGCGCACCCCGGCGCGCAGCGGAGAGCCGTGCGGCGACGAATTGGGTGGCGCAGCCTTTGGCGGTAGTGGTTGAATTTGCCAAGAAAAATTATCGAGCGCCCCTTGGAATGCTTCCAGGGCCCCCAGAAAAGCTCGGCAAGGGCGCTGCTGTAGCGAGCTGACCCGACTACAGCCCGTAAACTCACACACAGGCAGCCCGCGATCTGAGACGTCTGGCAGTACACGAACGTGCTCCCAGCACCAGGCCCTAGGTCCAGCCTCGATATCCACACCATGAAACGCCAAAGAGCCGTGGCATTGTAGCACAAACTGATGCCCTTCGGCATCGGCCAACTCCAAACGCTGAAGTGCAGAGACGCCAGAGCCCAAGGGGGTGTCAATGGATAACACCTTGCCCAGGATATCTACGTACTCAAAGGCGGCCGTTCGAAATAAGAATCGTGCCGGCGTAAGAGCTCGACCGAGGGCTGGGTCGCGCTCATCGGCCCGCAGTTGAATCGCCGTCGTTTTAGCTTTGGCCAAAGTGAGCTGGTCGTTGCGCACCTTGGGCACCACATTACGAAGGCAAAGAAGTGCCCCGTTGGCTTGGTCATCAAGGCCCAGCGCATCCCGCCACACACTGAGCAATGCGCGACTGCCATTGGTCCGGCAGCGCAGCTGAACTTGTGTCAGCGCCACGGGGTCAGTGAGCATGTCAAAACCTTGTTCAGCACGCATGCGCTGCGCGGCCAGGTGTCGCGCCTGATCAACACGTGCCTGAAGCTGGGCCATGTGTTCTGCTCGTGCTGCTTCTAACCGCGCTGTCGGCACAGATGCAAGATCAGCAGCGCGATCGGCAACGAGAAAGGCCGCAAGCTGCTCGTCGTTGTGGGTGCTGCCTGTACCAGGCAGACTACAGCGTTGAATGACAGCTTCGGCTTGCTTCAAAGCTTGCTTCTCCAGCTCGTCTTGGGCCTCCTGGCAACGGCGTTCAAAGAAGTCGCGCATGCGATGCAAAGCACCAAGACCAAGAAAGTCCGAGTGCAAGTCATCCGTGACGCGATACACGGTGGGAAGCACGCGTTCAACAAAGGCTTCAACCAGAGGAACAGCACCACCATCGGGCACAATGTCGCTGATAGGCGTGACGGACCAGTCAAACGCGGGCGGCTGCCAATCAGGTGCAACACTGACAAAGTCCTCCACCGAGGCGTCCTCCAAGCCTCGTGTCGAGTTACAGTAGAGGGTCAGCTGTGTGCTCTCGGCGTCGTCCAGCGGAGGGTGGGGACCAGGAGACTGGAGTGCAGCATTGATAACGGCCAACCCACCCCCGATCAAACCTTGCCAGCCACCACCATACGACTTGCTCCAGGAGGCCTGCAGCGCCGGGTCAGGTCGTGCACGCAGAGGGTAGGTTCCATCGCAGATCCATACGTAGCCGTTGTTCGGAGCCACATCCAGGACTGTGCATGTGAACGGGAGTGCCACATGGCGGTCTTCTTCGCAAATCTGGCGCAAGGCTGGCCGCACGTTGGCATAGTGTTCGCGGTGAGCCAAGGCGCCCACGAATGCAGTAAGTGGTTCCCAACACGCCAAAATAGACCCATGTGACCACAGCCCCAAGCAAGCCGCATTGAGCAACCAGTCGGCCTTTGTTAGCGTACAACGTGCCAGGGCTGGAATGAGACGCCAAAGCTCGACGATTTGACGCGCTGTGAGCCGCAGTGTTGCCTCTGTTGATGCTGGATCGGATGAGGAAACAGGTTTCAGTGTGCTTGAAGGATCCCGCGCAAACTCGACGAGGGCTCGACGTAACGTTTCGCGCAGCGGCACGGGTGTAGTAGCATCCCCATTGCCATCAATGTGTCCGTCACTTGCAGATGGAGTCGGGCTGTATCGTAGGGACGAAGTAGAAAAGCCAAGGTCAACAAGCGTATCACCGAGCGTTTCTTTGTCCCATCGTGGTGAGCTGGTAGCAGGCACCAGGCGTAAAGGCGCTTGCTGCCACCAGGAGGCGCACAGCGCAAAAAATTGGGCATCTTCCTTCCGGGTGAGTGGGGTTACACTGGTAGTGGTAGAGTTTGAAGACTTGGCAGGGGTTACATCCAGACCTCGAGAGGAAGATGGTTGCGGGGTAAGGGGGGTTTGCGGATGGCTTGGGCTGTTTGCTGCTTCAGATGCGGCACCTCCGACGCTAATGCGGGGTGGTTTGTATGGGCGATAACCCTTGGGCTTGGCGCGAGTTCCGAACCCCGGTGTACTAGGCGCGTTGGCAGCACGCCGTTTACTTGACGCCATGAGACCTGGAGTATGGGCCTTGCGCCCCGTTCGAGCCGGCGTGACAAAGGCTGCTGGTCGTGGGTGATGGTTTTTGGGGGTAAGGGCAGCCCCAATTCCATGGCTTGGCGTTTCCCCTACATTGGAAAAACATTGAAGAGGAACACCAGCAAGCGTGCGCGGAAGCAATGAGATGGAAAGTGGAAAAAAAAAAAGGGAACTGCGAACAGGACAGGGAACCGCGATCAGCCCGCAATTGAGGGACGAAACGAACCGTGAGCAGTTTTAATGGACGCCGCCACGTTAGCTCTTGGGGTTGCAAAGGATGTGACGGTGGGCGGGCGCCGTCGCAAGGACGAAGGCGAAGAGAGAGGTGACGTCGTGGTAGACCCGGGCGCGGGGTTTGCCAGGGTGCGGGGCACGGAGAAGCTCGGTGTTTCGGGAGCACTAGCAGCGTTGACACCGGGGCTCGGTCGAGTGCTTGCAGGAGGATGTTGGTCCAGCAATTGCAGGCGAGGCTGCTTGGCTGTGGTATTTCCGTCGCTTGGGCGAGGGGGCACAAACGAAATGGGGGTCTCAGTCGGAGCCCACACGGGCACCTTGCGCGGCGGCTCAATGTCCTCGTGATCATGTGCTTGCTTGTTAAGGTGCCCATCGTTGCGTAAGTTGCTTTGCTTCGTTGTTGCATCTGCCAGCAGGGCTCGCCCATGGGTGGCGTGTCGGGCCGAAGAAATGATGGTGTTGCTGCGTAGATTCTGGAACCCGAGACACGCAGGATCGTTTTCTGGTGGGCCAGCGGTTGTCCGCCGAGTAGTTGCAACAGCATGATTAGCACGAGCAAGATCGATGTGCGGCTTTGTATTGCTTTTATCGTTGTCATTGTCGTGTAAGGCCGGAAGCAGGTGGGCATGTTGAGCATATTGATCAGAGCCGGCAGAAGCAACTGCGGAAGAGACAACAGGTTGATGCAATGAAGCAGGTAAGCGCGGCATTATCCCCAAGGGCTCGTCCGGCACTGCTGCAGTCTCGGCGTCCGGGGCGTCCGGGGCATCATGCTGCGCAGCCGCCAACAATGCTCGGCCCTTGGCGGCATCGGCCTCGGTCGACACCACTCGGTTGGTTCGGGCGCTCTGAAACCCCACAAAGGCCGGTGTCGAGGGCTCGTCCGGCACTGCTGCAGTCTCGGCGTCCGGGGCATCATGCTGCGCAGCCGCCAACAATGCTCGGCCCTTGGCGGCATCGGCCTCGGTCGACACCACTCGATTGGTTCGGGCGCTCTGAAACCCCACAAAGGCCGGCGTCGAGGGCTCGTCCGGCACTGCTGCAGTCTCGGCGTCCGGGGCATCATGCTGCGCAGCCGCCAACAATGCTCGGCCCTTGGCGGCATCGGCCTCGGTCGACACCACTCGATTGGTTCGGGCGCTCTGAAACCCAAGCAAAGGCCGCCGTCGAGGGCTGTCAGCGGGACTACTGAATCTGAATCGACATGTGGTGACTCGACAGTCACATGCTGTGGGCCGTTTTCATCAAGATGCTGCAGGTTGGCGGCATTGTCGTCCCCGAGCTGCATCCTTTGGCGTCGACACCACTTGATGGGTGCGAGCATTGCGGAATTCCAGCAGAAGAGGCCCTGAGCTAATGGGAGAGCCGGTCTCGGTCTCTTGGCTAGCCCCATCGGCATCCCCTGGCTGCTCTTGGTTTGGAGATGATGATGGCGCCGATTTAGGCTGCAGGTTCTGCAGGGGTGAACGAGGGCCGGGGGAAACATCAAGCTTGCTTTGCTTGGCTTGGGGTTGACCATGTTCTTCCAGGGGCATGGGAGGCCCCAGCTCCAGACGTGGAGGCCGGCGTGCACCAGGGCTGCGCCGGTTGGGCCCCGTTGGGGTTAGTAGTGAGGGGCTAAACTCATCAAAGTTGGCAGGCAGCTCAAAAGGTCGGTGCATGGGGTCAGGGGAGTGCTCGCTCCCGTAGCCATCGAGAATGATGCTCGACAAACGCCTGTGATGTAGAGGTGTGGGATCTTCTGGAGACGGTGCTTGTGTGGCCCGAGGAGTCGATCCAGGAGTCATGTTGGCCGGCGTTGCGGCGAGAGATTCTTGAGCTTGGCGATTCCGCCGCATCGTCGGGTCCAAAGGGGCATGGCGAAACAGAACAGGGGTTGTAAAGGAGCTTGCAACGGGTAAGGTGGCTTGCTCCCGAGGGGTGGAGGAGATGGGATCGATGCTGCCATGCAGCATGGGCGCAGGGGTGGTGGGCGCCGGTGCGCCTGCTTTGCTTCCGAGTGGCTCTGAGGGGCTCGGACTGTGCTGGGGTCCTGGGTCCACGCGCCAACGCCCTGCGGATCAAGCAGAATAAAATCGTTGCAATGAGTGAGCGTCTGTTGGGTTTGCAAAGCAAGGGGTGAGCTGAACCGGTGAAGCGGGCTTACCCCGTGAAAAGGAGCGAAGGGGCGCAACTCTGTTGTGAGGACCAGGAGACGCGCTCTCCCGCATGCCCATGCCACGCAGCACCTCCTGGCACCACTGCTGGGCGGCCTCATTGGTTTTGACCATGAGGTCTTGCTGCGAGCCCATGGTGGAGTTGGCACGGCCCACAAAGCCTGCCAGATGTGCTTGTCCTACGACGGCCCCGTCTGACCCTCGTACCGCCACATGCTTGCTGTCCAATCCGGTTATCAAATGCAGCCTTTCCAAAACATGCGTACCATTCGTCCTGACACCTTAGCACGTGTGTGCCTAGCCACTACCACTACTACTCCCGCTGCCGCTGCCACTGCCACTGCCATCAAGGCTGCCAAATGCAAATCAAATGCAGCAACGTCATGTACCAAGAAGAAGAAGAAAAAAAAATAAAGTGCACCTGTACATGTAAACTGTCGACAACTCCTTTTCAGTGTGTGTGTGTGTGTGTGGTGTGTGTGTGTACCGTTACATTCCGTTTTTTTTTTTTTTTCTTTTTTTTTTTTCTGTCTGCTGTTGGTTCTTTCTCTTTTTGTCTCTTGATGTGTATGTATGGGGAGGGACACTTGTCGTTTAAGTTGTCCATTGCCGCGGTGTGCTGAGCGCCGCATAACATTCCCGACCATGCCCAAACCACCGCATGCCCTCACTCCACACGCCAAATCACTATTGTGCCCAGCAACACAAAAAAAACGGCTCAAAGCTGTTGCTCTGATTATTCAAAGGAAAAGCTGACAATTCTCACACAAGCAGTAGTAGACGAACACAGTGAAAAACGCTTTTTACTCTTGGTTTTTTTTTTTTGGAGCAACACACACACACACACACACACACACACACACACACACACACACACACACACACACACACACACACACACACACACACACACACACACACACACAGACATGAGCGGAGAGGATGGCAGCGGCGAGGGCGAGGGCAAGGGTGCAGTGGGGAGGCGATTAGGGGGAGATCGGATGGAGATGGTGGAGCAGGATTCGTTCGAGTTGCAGTCGACGGCCGTGGCGCCTCGGGATGGTGCTCGAGCTGAGGTTGCGGCGGCAACGTCGGACCCACGCGCGGACCCGGAATCGCAGGTCAAGGTTCACGAGCCCCGAGATCCGGTCGCTGCCAGCCACCTTGTCTTTGGCCGATACCCGCGTGCCTGCCTGTACATCATCGGCCAAGAGGTATGACGGATGGGGCTCCTTTGATTTCTCTGCTTGCCCCCAATGTTGCTTTGCAAGGATCCTTCACGCAATGTGCACTCCGCCCCCCCGCCCCTATAGTTTTCTGAGCGAGCAACGTACTATGGCCTTCGCACGATTCTGGTTCTGTACCTGGTCAACTACTTTGGCTACACCAACGATCGCGCCACTGTGTGGTACCATGTCTTTGTCATGGTCAGCTACCTTACTTCCATTCTCGGAGGCATCCTGGCCGACTCCTCCTGGGGCAAATACAAAACCATCTTCTGGCTGTCCATCGTCTACCTCATCGGCTCAAGCTTGCTCTCCTTCACCTCTGTCAACCACCTGACCGGATCGCCACCGAGCCCCTGGGGCGCCTTTTTGTGTCCGTCTCTTTCGCGAGCCTCTTCCCGATTTCATCCATTCCTACACCCCATGTCCTTGGCCTTTTGCTGCCTTTTTCACTCACCTCTGCTTGTGTGCTTGCCATATCCTGATGCGCATGTGTGTGTGTGTGTGTGTATGTGGACAACGTTGACTATACCGACGTCAGCACTGGCTTTCATTGCTTTGGGTACGGGTGGCATCAAGCCCTGTGTCAGCGCCTTTGGTGGTGATCAGTTTACAGCCAGCCAGAGCGGCCTGATTCAGGTCCGTGCGAGAACCCGCCCTGCCCCGCTGGTCCTTGGTCTGCTCGCAACAGTCTGGGTCTCAGCTTGGCCGTCTGCTGGTACTTGGCCGCCAATAGGGTTTTTTTGCAACTTTTTACTTCTCAATCAATGCTGGCAGCCTTATATCAACGCTTTTGACCCCAAAGCTTCGTGCTGATGTTCACTGCTTTGGCGACGACGAATGCTACCCTCTGGTCGGCGCTCGTGCTCTTGCTTGGCTGGCTCTCCCTTCTTTGCTTTTCTGACCAAAGTCTCTGTTATTGGCTTCCCGACGTGTTTTTTTTTTTTGCCTCTAATCTTTCGTTGCAATTCTGGTCGGACTGTGGCGCAGGCGTTTGGCGTGCCTGCGGCCCTGATGGCTGTCGCACTTGTTGTATTTGTGGCTGGGCGGCACCTTTACCGCTATACCTTTCCCACTCGAAACGTGCTCGTGGACTGCAGCAAGGCCATTTGGATGGGTCTGCGCACCAAGCTGCGTGGTACCCCCAATGGCATTCAGTACTCACACTGGCTTGAACCAGCGGAGAAGCGCTTTGGCCAAGCCTTCATCCGCGAAGTCCGCGTGGTTTTGGGCGTCTTTGTCCTTTTCACCCCGGCTCCAATTTTCTGGGCACTCTTTGATCAGCAAGGTTCTCGCTGGACGCTGCAAGCCGAACAAATGAAAACATTTAGCATGGGTGCCCTGGGCGAATTTCGCCCCGACATGATGCAAGCCCTAGGGCCGCTCCTCGTGATGCTCATGATTCCACTGTTTGAGCGCGGTGTCTATCCGCTTCTGGCGCTGCTTCGCATTCGCCTCACGCCATTGCAACGCATGGGCTATGGCATGATTCTCTGCGCCCTCTCCTTTGTCATTTCAGGCCTGGTACAGGGGGCCATCGACCGTGACCTGCGGGCCGGAATCCCCACCCACAACCAGGCATACCTTCGCGTTCTCAATGCCCAGTCTGAGCAGATTTGGGCGACCTACAGTGACGCTGATTTAACCTTCAACACCTCCCTGCTCCCAGGCAATGCCTCGGCATATTATGACTTTGACGTGTCGGACACAAACCGCAATGTTACCTTTGAGCTGCATCGCAGCTCCCCGCCGTCGACGCTCAGCACGACGTGGATGCTGCAAGCCAAGGCCAAACAGAGTTTGGTGGTTTATCGCACTGTGGGCGGTGGACTCGATACCTTTGCCACTGATGATTATGTTCCCCGCGACGCTGACACGGTGAACCCAGATGAGGCGCGTGTTCGCATCATCAACGCTTGCCCAGATTGCTACCTCATTTACTACAGCCCCGATGAGACAAACAACGTGGTAGCGGCTCGTAGCGCCAGCAGCTATGACGGCGGCGTGTTTACCGCAGGGCGCCTCGAATTCATCATGATGGCCATGCCGTCCGTGCCCAATTCCACCCTCTCCTCAACTCCGGCTCCAACCACGACAACGACCCTTGCATCCACTACCGTCGATCCCAATGCCAGTACGGTTTCACCAGTCGACACCATCACCGTGGCTTTTGTGGCTCAGGGCGGTGGCGACTACAGTCTGCTGTACACGCCGCAGACAGCTTCGAGCCTCCAGGGTACAGTCTCCGTGACAGAAGACAAGTCTGGCAATGGTGTGAGCATCTTGTGGCAGGCGCCGCAGTACATTGTCATCACTGCGGGTGAGATTTTGTTCTCCGTGACTGGTCTGGAAATGGCCTTCTCTGAAGCGCCAGCCTCCATGAAGGCTGTGGTGCAGGCCGGTTGGCTGCTGACCACCACCCTGGGCTCGCTCATTGTCATCATTGTGGCGGAGTCTTCCTTCTTCCGGCAGCGCGATGAGTTTTTCTTCTTTGCTGGCTGCATGGGCGCTGTGACAATCTTGTTTGCTTGGTTGGCACGGGACTACCGATACAACAACAGCCGATACTTGGCCATTGCCCACGATTTACAAACAGATGACACGGGCCAGGAGAAGCCGCTGCTCACAGACAGTCGCCGTGCATCGCCTCTCACTTCGCAACCGGAAAGCGACTCGGAGCGAGCGCTTGATGGTCTGGATGACACCAGTTTTGCTTAAGCGCCGCCTGCAGCACCTGTGGGCTTGGCTACCAGTACTGGAGGACCTGAAGACCAGTTCCCCAATTGTGAATGATGGGTCGGCTTCAAAAAATGTGTTGCTTGAGTGGCACGTGGCGGTGAAGTTTTGGGCGTGGATTTTCGATTGCAAGCTGTGAGCTGTCAGTCCGAGGCACGGCCCCGCGGATATGGCGAGAAGGAAGGTGTTTATGCTTTTTGAGGTGTCTTGCTGTTGCGTCGGCGCTGGGGCTTGCTGGCGCCGGTTTTGGGCGTCGCCGGCTGGGAGGCACTTTTGGAAGACTTTTGCCCTTTGGTACGCTTGCCCGGGGGCATCGTTTGGTCTTCTGAGCCTGCGCTCTCGTCGTCATTGGCGGCAGCCTTGCGGCTGGCCAGCTGTGCACACAAATTAGCCAGCATGAGTTTCAGCTGTTGACGGAATCAGAGAAAAGAGGAACGTGGGGATTGTACCTTGGCCTTGCGTGCTTGTAGACGTTCATCAAACCCTGATTCCAGCAGCTGGAGCTCAGCTGTGATGTCAATGCGTTTGTATGTGAGTGGTGGTGTGCACAGCAGGTGGAGGTGTTGGTGATTGTCGGAAGGGCCCAAACCCTTTTCTAATAGTTTTAGGGTACTTTGTATGTGAGACTGTGTGTAAAAGTTAATCGACGAAAGCACATACCTGCACGGCGTGCAATGTTGATCTTGTTCATAGACTGCACAATCTCTTCATCCTAGCATGCCCCAGGCAAACAGGAAGAATATGTCAGGGTGGTGGCCCCAGTAGTCTTCCAAGACGGTCGCGGGATGCTGAATGATGATAGTATGATGGCGGCCTCTATGTACCTTGATGTCATCGTAGGCTGTGAGCTTGACGTTAATGTGTTCTTCGATGGCTTGCAATAGCTCAATGTCCCGTTCATCCATCAATGTAATGGCCATGCCACCACGGCCGGCACGAGCCGTGCGGCCGACTCTGGGTGACAGGGAAAAAAAAAAAAAGGTGGGATGGTCGTGGGTCATACACACCAAGGAGGATGCTGCATGTGTCGCCTCACCGGTGGACGTAATCTTCGGGTGCACGAGGCACGTTGTAGTTGATGACGTAGGTGACGGTTGGAATATCGAGGCCACGACTGGCAACGTCTGCAGGTAGGCGTGGTCCGCAAGAGCGTGAGGTCAAGGCAAGGTAGCACGAACTGGGCAGAACGTCATGATGCTGCACCTGTGGCAAGCAAAATATGAATAAAGCTTGACTTGAACTTGTGCAAGGCATCTAGGCGCGCCTTTTGTGACATCTACATGGCGAAAGAACCGAGTGATCAAAGAGCAGGTGTAAGCAACCCAGTTGGTTTCTGTTCAAAGTGAATGGTTTCCGCCCGGACCCTTGCCTGTGAATGGAGGGCTGTGCAGCGCAAATCGAGCTCGCGCAGCGTGAGGGCAAGCTCTTCGCAAAGGCGGCACGTAGGAACAAAGAGAACAATACTGTTGTTCTTGTCGTCGTGCAGTTGACGAAGAATGTGAATCAGGTAGGGAAAACGCATCTAGGAGCCGTGTCAACGCAAAGAATAAAACAAACGGAGAGCGCGAAACAAAAACGAAAGCCGGCGTGAGGTCATCGCATTTTTAAAGCATTAAAGTGTGCGACTTGACGGTTGCAAAGGCGCACGTGTGCCGGCAGGAAGACGTAGCGCTGGCGCAAGGTGGTGACGGTCGCTTCCTCCTTGATTTCCTGCCACATATAATTGTCGAGGTATTAGAGGGGGCATGAGAGCAGAGGTTGAGCGGGGGCACGTGAAACCTCACCGAGTAGCGAAAGAGGTCGCGGTGCAGCTGCTGGCTAATCTTGCCCGAGGGCTCTTCCAGCAGCGTGGCACTGAACAAAAGATTTTGCCGCTCCTCGGGCAAAGCATCAAGGATGACGTCTGCCAACAGGCATTGAGCATTAGGAACGAAGCCGGAGCACAGCTGACACAGCTGGGGCGGTAGTGACGAGGGTGGGCGGCATCGAACCCAAGTGGCCTTGCAGTGTTTCGTTGGTCATGAGTCGATCGGCTTCGTCCAGCACCAAGGTGTGAACCCTGGACATGGGGTATCGCATTGCGAATGAGGATGCGCAAAAAAAAAAAGGCACAGGCTAGCACAAGAAATGCGGAGCAATACAAACATGGAAAGGTCCAGCTGGGTGCTGTCCTCAATGTGCGACGCCAGTCGACCAGGGGTAGCCACAATGATGTGGGGCCGGCGCGACAGTTCAACGGCCTGCTTGATCGAGTCTGTTTGTAAGCACCAGAGCACCACATGTGATTCAAGTGAGATTCGTGCTTGAAGTTTGTGTATGTGTGTACGTGGGATCAAGGTCTCTAGAAATTGAGGCAACTCGAGCGGAACGTACCAATGCCACCGACGATGGTTGCGACGCGAACGCCGATGGGCTTGCCGAGAGACTGGAATTGATCACTGATTTGAAAAGCGAGTTCACTAGGAGTGTGCGCCCATGTCACGGCAAAGGGTATCCGTTAGGAGGGGCCCCAGATCAGCAAAAGTCAAATGAGGCCTGGGACTGAGGAAGCGAACCGAGTGGGCGTGAGGACAACGGCGTAGACACCATATGGATCATGGCTCAGCTGCTCCAGGATGGGCAGGGCAAATGCAGCCGTTTTGCCCGATCCGGTCTTGGCGGCTGCGTACACGTCCTCATCTAGCCCAAAAGGGAATATCAGGCTTGAGAACGCATAGGGAAGCAGCCGTATGCGGACAAAAAGAGGCTAAAAGGAAATATGGGTCAAATCTGTGGCTTGTACCGTTGAGAATAGCAGGAACGCAGGCCTGTTGGACTGCGGTCGGCCGTGTAAAGTTGAGGTTGCGGCATTGACGAATGAGCCAGCTGCTGAGCTTCAGGTCCTCGAAACTCATGGTGTCTTGTGTGTGGTTGCTCACAACTTGCTTTTTGTAGATGACAGCGCTCGTACAAACTATCTTACGAGCAAAATAAATTGCTCTCCCACTGCTCGCCTGGCTCAGAATTGAAGCGCGCCAGACGATCAAAGCTCCGCTGGTGTCTCCCCCTCTCCTGTATCGCCGCCGCCGAAAAAAAAAAAAAAAAAAAAGAGCACGCGGCCGATTAAATCTGACAATTGAAACCAAGCTGACATCTGACATCTCTTTACTGGATATCGTCACTGCGTTCAGGTGCTCAGCTATGTCAGACAAACGACGGGCAATGGAATGTCGCAGGCTGGCTTGTAAGCAAAACAAAAACGCGCCTGTTGAGCGTGTTGGATCATCCTCAGTGTCGACGTCGACGGATCTGAATCAAGGGTGGTTCGTTTCGAACCAAGTGTCGTCACCATCTCTGCCCGTGCACTGATTTTAGCTGCATCTCCGTCCACATCGAGCCCGCAGTCTTCATCATCTCTGAGCTGTCTTTTTTCTCTTCTTCTCTCTCTCCAGTGAACCAACAGACATCATGGTACGTCCCTTGGCCCTGGCGGTCCCGGCGGTTCGGCGGTTCCTGATCGCTGGCGACCATTGATCCGTCAATCGGCCAAGTGCAGCGGGACTTGGTTGAAGAGGGTCGTGGGTGATGGCATGGAAGGGGGTGGCTGCCACTGGCACAGGATTGTGGATCATGCCATTGGCGTTTGAATCAGAGATCATGTTGTGGGGGCGGTCGAGGGCCGATGACATGGATGCAGCCGATCAAGCGACAAATGTGCCAACGAAGCGGGAGTTTGGAAGGGTGACGAGGAAAAGGGTTGTTGTGCCGCACATTGTCTGATTCTCTTTGATCATCAGACTGCCGTTTTCTGGTCATTTGCTCGTGAAACTATGCCTTGTGCCGCCTCTGTTTGAGCCTATGGGTGTGCGCGCTGATTATTTTGAGACTTTGAAGTTGGCAGTGCAAACGCTCACAGGCCCGTGTTGTTTCACTTGTTCCTTCAACTTGACAGCCCAACCCTCCTGCTTCTGCAACCTCTGTGGGCCGTGGCTCGAGCTCGAGCGCCGGCCCCAGCAACAAGCTGACCCAGCGTCGTGCCGGCGGTGCCGCTGCTGCTCGGTACGTACCCTCATCAACCCTTGTTCATGGTTTTGCAGGCACGACAGTCCGTGCAGTCATTTCTTGCTCATTTGAACTTGCTGGTGGATAGCCCCAAGGCTGCTGGTGGCCGTGCCCGTGCTCCCACCAACGGTGCTGATCACTGGTCCATGTACACGGAGGACACGCCCGGCCTCAAGGTCGGCCCCGTGCCGGTGCTGGTCATGAGCCTGGTCCTGATTGCCTCGGTTTTCTTGCTCCACATCTGGGGCAAGTTTGCCAGTTAAATGTCTTCATTGGAAGCTTTTGATGATGAGGCATGCCATGGCAATGGCCATGCTACGCCTCTAAACCCCTATCAACGGCGGTTCACACGAGTCGAATGTTTTTTGGTCCGTTGATCGCTGTGATGTTTTTGATTTTCTTCTTTTTGCACCGACATTGCTCCCTATAATGTTACGGCTGTCAGCTATGCCAAGCATTCTCCAGATTCAAGGAGATGGATGCACACTTGTGCTCTTGGGCTGCTGCGACGGTCGTGGCTATCGGGGTGGTGACTGTGGTGCTTTTTTTTTTTTTCTGTGCTGACTCCCATCTCGTTCTACATGGCGCCATGCGCCTGGTGGTTGTGCACAGACCACTGTTGCTTCCAACGCGTGTCGCATTGGGAGTACCAAATCATAAAAAATAGCTTCTTCTCTGACTTGAGGCCATTCGAAACAAAAACCCAGCAATTGAGCGATGAAAAGAGAGATCGTCTTGCGTGTGAGCACGAGCTGTGTGTGCTTGATCCAGGCTGTAATTTGCAGCAATGAATTGTGTCGTGCATTCCAAAAAAAAAAAAAAAAAAAGTTGCTGTTTAGAGCTCGCCCGAGGCGACGACGACAACGCGCTTGGAGGGCTTGCCCGACTGGGAGCCAACGGCCTCGATGGCCTTGACCACAGACATGGACTTGTCATCGGAGACCTTGCCAAAGACAACGTGGCGGCCGTCCAACCAGGGGGTCTTGACGGTGCAGATGAAGAACTGGGAGCCGTTGGTGTTGCGACCGGCGTTGGCCATGGACAGGATACCGGGACCGGTGTGCTTCCTAATGATGCGATGGAACAAACCCAAGGCATGCGGTAGGTTAGAAAAAAAGAGTTGCAAACAACATGGCCGAATTGCGACCAAGGAGGGATGCACAAAAGCCACAACAAGGGTCTTGAACAAACGCACAGGCTGAAGTTTTCATCTTCAAACTTGTTGCCGTAGATGGACTTGCCACCGGTGCCATCAAAGTTGGTAAAGTCACCACCCTGAATCATAAAGTTGGGGATGATGCTGTGGTGCAAACGAGGCCAACCGCGGCGTGAGCTCGAGCAGGCACACAAGGAAAAACAGAAAGGCGACAGGGCTGAGGAATAACACGTAGAGAGTAAAAAAAAAAAAAAAAAGGGGACGACGCACCGGTGGAAGATGGAGTCACGGTAGCCAAAGCCCTTCTCGCCAGTGGCCAGAGCACGGAAGTTCTCTGCATAAACAAAAGACCGTCAGTGGCGCGCAGAGCCAATGAGGGCGGCAAGTCGTTGGGCTCGGGCTTTGCTGCCACGTGCACTCGAAAGCGACTACTGACCGACAGTCTTGGGGACATCCTTGCCATAAAGGTCAATCTCAATGCGGCCAGCAGCCTTGCCACCAATCTCAATGTCAAAGTAGACGCGGTTGGTCACCTCGGGCTGTGATGAGCAGGTTTCAGCACACATGAGCCCGAGCGAAACCGGAGAAAAAAAATAGAGGATCATCAGCGAGAAGGTCGAGGCAGATCCTGCACTGAACTTCACCGCATGCAACAGCGACGTGACACCTGTGGACGTACCGTCTTGGCCGCGAGGGTGGCCGAGCCGAGCACGGCGAGCGTCAGTACAGCAACAGCGATCGACTTCATATTCTTGTTGTTGTCGGAGGGAAGAAATACAATGCCATAAACAGGGTATAACTATGCTGGGATAAATACCCCGCACGGCAATTCACAATTTCGCAGAGTGGCGTCGAGTCTATTTTTATCGGTTACATTGTTGGAGATCTCACTCGGTTCGTCTACTGGCGTTTCCGTGCGCTTTTGCTATGTGACCGTGTCTCTCAAAGCTTACCAGTTGTACGACTACTTTGCGATCAATCTGCATCCGCACCTGCCCCCACATCCAACCCTTACCTTGCTCCTCATAAGGCGTTGTACGTTATTCGCGACGCTGTTATCTTTGTCACCAAACCACCACACCACCACACTTGCATTGGCCCTTTCCATGGGTATTGCCTTGTATCTTGCACACTCTCACTCACTCGCTCTCTCGCTCTCGCTCTCTCGCTCTCTCTCTCTCTCTCTTTTTTCCAATTTTGCTCTCAAACGGCAGCGGCGGCAGCGGCAGAGGCGGTGGCATTGCATTTGCCTCTTTGCAACCGTGACAGCGCCCCCTTTTAACCAAGCTGCTAATCATAAAGTAGTACCTGTTCCCCCCTCTACATTCCGGCTTGCTGTCGATGATTCGGCCCCGTGATACCGCCGCGGGCAGTGTCGTGCTCACAGTGAAGTGACGACGACGAGAACCCTCGATCAAACCGAAACACTCGAGGGTACGTGAGTGCCATGGTCACCGTTGTACCTGCCGTCTCTTTGTCGCCTCGATCGCTTGCGGGGGACATCAGACACACTGCCATTCCGACCCTGGCACGGGCGATTACACATACACACACACCATGGCAATTTTGTCAGAGAGCTTGCACACCGGCCGGCCAGGGCAGGGTGGAACATGGCCGAGCCTGACGTTGGGTCTGATCACCACACACACACACACACACACTTGCTGTTGCTGTTGGCTCTCGCCCGCCTCTCCCCGTCGCCTGCGTCCGTCATCACACACCCTGAATGCAAGACCATTACCCTTGTCATCGAATGACCCCACATCGTCTCATGCACTTTGTGCGCGCACGCCCAAGCCCCATCGTCACACAAAGAGACGCAGAGACACAGAGTCACAGCAACGGAGAAACAGAGAGACACAGAGACAGAAGAACCAAGACAGAGAGCGAACAAAGAGCGAACCAGAGAGAGAAACAGAGAGAGACACACAAGCAGAGACAGAGAGACAGAGAGACAGAGAGACAGAGAGACAGAGAGACAGAGCGAGAGGAGTGCTTCCGCTTGCTTTTTGTATTGTTTGCTTGCTTGCTGTATTTTCCTTCTTCGGCCATCAACGTTCATCATCCTCTCCCTCTCTCTTTTACTTCTTTTTCATTCATTTGTGGTCCTTGTCCTTGTCCTTGTTCTTGTCATGTCTCCTTCAACTCATCGCCCATCATGGTCGCCCTCCAGTCTGGAATCTGGCAGCATGGCTGAAGCCAGGGGCTGCGCTGCCACTTCTGCACGTCCCAACGCTAGCCCTCGTGCTGCCGGGGCTTCCACCGTCATGTCGTCGACCACAGATGCTTCTTCTTCCTCTGCTTCTTCTTGTTCTTCTTCTAGCACGGCTGCGACCGCCTCATCGGCTCGGTTGTCACGATATCCGATGCTGCCGCCCACTCGCGAGCACCACGAGCGCGACCGACTTGTCGTGGTCATGGTGGGGCTACCAGCTCGCTGCAAAACGTTTATTGCCCGCAAGCTCGAAAACTACTTCAACTTTATCGGCCAGCCGGCGCGCGTCTTTAATGTCGGCGACCGTCGCCGTGACGTACGTCTTGCTCGCGTCCCTCCTCCGACTGCCCAGCCCCAGGCGAAAGTTACCAGGCATGCGCCTTCCGACCTCACCCCGAGCATACCCGACCCCCAGGTCGTGCCGGACAGCCATCATCCCCAGTTTTTTAACCCGCGCCACCGCGGTAATGTTTCGACGCGCGAACGCCTTGCCATGGAGGTTCGTCAACCATACCCCTCGTGTGCTCGGAACCTCCCTTTATTCTTGTCCAGCTCGGGCCCTCCGACCGACCCTCACCATGCCCCGGATCGGATTGTCTTTTTTTTTTCCCCTTTCCTTCGCTCGGTTTGACTGCAGGTGCTAGGTGATATGGTCGAGTGGCTGGATGAGCCCGGGAATCA
>NW_001865058.1:213234-247379 GCF_000002865.3 Monosiga brevicollis MX1
ACGGCACCACGGGTCTTTCCACCCATCGACGAGAGCCATGGGACCCTGCCCAGGCCGTGGTCTTTTCCCCGGTCCACACCGAGGGTTCGGCCCGCTGGCGAGAGTTTCATCTCACCGCCGTCCCCAACTCGGCTTGAGTCTTGCAAGGACTATGTCCTGCCTGTTTTGAGTGCCTTGCCCTGTTGATCATGGTCCACCCTGAGGGTCTGGACTGGTGTCTTGTTTCCCTGCATGCTCACATTTCCCGTTGAAATTGGCATGGTCTCGTCATTGACCAGGTGTTTTGATGTTTCCTATGCTGGCATCTACTCTTTGTACTGTACCCCCCTTGACTTACGGGGCGAGATGCTTTTCATGTTTAGCCATCCACTCGAGCCGATTATCCACTAGCGGGGGCTGTGCCCCCATTTGTGACAATAATTTTTGACCTTTTTTTTTTCGAGAGAGAGAGAGTAAACGGGTCTTGTACCCGCGCAATCGATAAATGCCGACTCAACCTTTCTTGGTCCCTGGCCGCCGGACTTTGGTGCAAAAGTGTGGGCGGCCATGCTTGCAAAGACTGCTTGCTTTCCCGTGATTATCTTAGTCTGGCACCGCTCTTGCATGGCGGACAGCCCCCATGATACATTGCCCTCACAAAGCATCTCCTTGAGCCCTCACAGAGTATCTCCTTGAGCCGTGCTAGAGATACACCCCTACGGACAGATCACCGCGCAGCGAACGCGCGTTTCCCATCCTCCCCCCTCTCCTCCCTAAGGACGGGCGGCTACGCGCCCAGCGACGAGCAGCTCCAAAGGTGGGCGTGGCTTGGATTAATTGTAGCATATAGTACAGTTATCGTAGAATGCCATGACCATTGATGCAAGTAAGCTTGATAAGCTTGAAGGGTTACTGAAGTTGTGTTTTTACCTTGTGCAGATGGATACAACGTTGCTTTCGTTCTGTCTCTCTCTCTCTCGCTCTCTTCTCTCTCTCTGTCTCTCTCTCTCTGTCTCTCTCTCTCTCTCTCGCTCTCTTCTCTCTCTCTTCTCTCTCTCTCTGTCTCTGTCTCTCTCTCTCTCTCGCTCTCTCTCTCGCTCTCTTCTCTCTCTCTGTCTCTCTCTCTCTGTCTCTCTCTCTCTGTCTCTCTCTCTCTGTCTCTCTCTCTCTCTCTCTCACACTGTCTCTCTCTCTCTCTGTCTCTCTCTCTCTGTCTCTCTCTCTCTCTCTCTCACACTGTCTCTCTCTCTCTCTCTGTCTCTCTCTCTCTCTCTCTCTCTCTCTCTCTCTCTCTCTCTCTCTGTCTCTGTCTCTCTCTCTCTCTCTCTCTCTGTCTCTCTGTCTCTCTCTCTGTCTCCCTCTCTCTCTGTCTCTGTCTCTCCCTCTCTTGTCTCTGTCTCTCTCTCTGTCTCTCTCTGTCTCTCTCTCTGTCTCTCTCTGTCTCTCTCTCTCTTTCTCTCTGTCTCTCTCTCTCTCTCTCCTCTCTCTCTCTCTCTCTCTTCTCTCTCTCTGTTTCTCTCTCTCTCTATTCATTTCTCTCTCTCTCTCTGTCTCTCTCTTCTTTTATATTTTTTTGTTGTTGTTCAGTGTGTGTGACCGACAGCGCGATCAAGAAACGGCAGCGGCACCGGGAGTACCACCGGCGCTTTCGGCGTCAGAAAGCAGACTTGAATGCAACCGCTGATTTTCATTTGACAAAGCCTGCATTTCACAAGGCGTGGGCGCTCCGTGTACAGAAACCAACGCCATGAGTGAGGTGGCAACGGCGTTGTACGACTTTGAAGGCGACACCGTGCATGGTGAGCTGAGCTTCACTGCCGGTACCCAGATTACCATCACCAACAAGGTGCGGCCTGTGACGCCCGTGCCTGCTAGGCATGCTCTTTGCCGCCCCCCTTGGTTCTGAAGAGTCTTGAAGAAGTATTGGCCTTCTTTCTCGATGCCGATTGCTGCTCTTGATTGCTCTTCGCTCACCAAGATTCCTGGTCCTCTTTCTTTTTTTTTTTCTCTCGCTCTCTCTCTCTCTCTCTTCCCATCCCTGGGCTTTGCACCCCCCTCCCCTCCTAATGCTTTCCCATCTTCTAGAACATTGGAGATGGTTGGTGGGAAGGCGAATGCCAGGGCAGCCGTGGCCTCTTCCCGGAATCCTATGTGGAAGTGGGTGCCCAAGGAGCCTATGACAGTGGTTCAGACTTTGACGACGATGACGATGATTGGGACGACGATGTATGCGCGCGCCCTGCCGATACTTCACCCTGCTCCGTTGCCTCGTTTGATACGTGTTTTTTTTTTTTTTTTCTTGTTTTTCTGGTCAAGCAGTGCAGATGGACCACCACGCTCCCCCCGGTCTTGTGGCAATCCCTCATCAGCGCCCGCACTGCTCGAATGCCGTTCCGCAGATGCCCGCCCCCCCACCAGATGCTCATGACATGGGCGGGTATTCGGCCCATGCGCCAGACCAGGGTACCGCGGGCACGGACCACTTTGGACGCTCAGCCACGTTGAAGCGCAGCGTGAATCGCTTTTCCACCTTTGTGAAGGCGGGTGCCGAAGCCTTCCTGCTGGGTGCCACCAAAGACATTTCCATTGATCCCATGCTCGTGATCCACGTCGAGGTAAATGCCTTTGGTTTCACATCTGACACCCGCGCATCCTCCTTCCACGATCAGCTGGTCATGCCTGCTCACTTGAGCTGAGCCCTGGTCTACAGGAGGGTCAAGATGGCCCGCGATGGCAGCTTCGCCAGCAGCCGTACGGTCACATTACGATTGAACATTGCGGAGCTCGCAGCAAGTATAAGGGTCTCAAGTCCTATGAAGCCTTCTTAATCAAGGGCGCGGTAGGATGGACACCCATGCTTTTTGGCCACCTTCTCTTCCCTTTCTCCGTCGCTTCCATTTCCCCATGCCTTGGCAGGCTTGTCTTCGCGCCTGGGCCACTGCTGACCTTTGGAAATGGTGACGGTGAAATGCCCTTCTAATAGGTGCCCGGAACCGAAGCCGAGCGACGACACAAGCACTTTCAGTGGCTCCACGATCGCCTCGTGGACAAGTACTCTTGCCTCTGCGTGCCCCCCATGCCGGGCAAGGAATATGAATCCAAATTCAGTGCGTCCCGACATCCAGGCTGCCCGTTGCAGCCCTGACACGCGCCACCTTCACCCTGCTTCTCATGTCAACACACGGCCTGCGTGCGTGCTTGTTCATACAGACGAGAATCACGTGAAGAAGCGCGAGGAGCGTCTCGAAGCCTGGATCAACCGCGTGGCCCGTCATCCGGTGCTGGGCGCCGACGTGCTAGCCCTGAAACACTTTCTCACTTGTTCGACCGGCGATGCAACGGTGCGTTTCAGAAAAGCCCCAACAAGACACCCCTGGAAGAGGACATGCGTGTGTGCACGCTCACCCGCGAATGCACCTTTGGGTTGGCCCATCCCTGCAGCGGTGGAAGCAAGGGAAACGCGATGCAGAAAAGGACCGCTTTCTTGGCGCCATGTTCTTCAAGCTCATCTCCCAGGACGTGCGGTGCCCCACCGACTCGTAAGCCCTCCACCCAGGCCTGGCCGTTGGGCATGTAGCATGTAGATTGTCCTGGTGCCTTACTTTGCGCGATCATTCTTGTTGTTGTTGTTTTACAGGGATAAGCGCATCGATCAATTTGCCGACTTTGTGACTGAAATGCTCAAGACGGCCAAGCGAAACATTGACATTGCCAAGGCACACTCGGATCGCATGGCATCATCCTTCAAGCGCGAGTATACCAAGATTGGTTCTGGATTTGAACTCTTGGGTCAAAACTTTGGCAACGGTGGAGGTCAAACGAATGGCGGTAGGTTGCCCGACCCCAGCCACCATTGCACGGTTTCTGAGCAAGGGCAACCTTGGGCGTGGTTCGATCCATGGTCCCTGTTCATGTCCCAGAACTTCCTCATTGTGCCGCGCGTGTTTACAGATAGCGTCCGGTTATCGCAAGCCTTTATCATTGCCGCAGACCACATGAATGGAATTGGTGGTAGGTTGACGCTGGTGGCTCTTCTTTGAGTTTTTTTTTTTTTTTTTTTTTTTGTTTTTTTTGTTTTTTTTTTTTTTTTGTTGCCTGCTCTTGCCCTCAAACAAGTATACCGAGAATGGAAGCACAGCTTCATGTTGCTCATCCATCTTTGTCTATGATGGCATTGCAGAATTGTGTGCTGAGCAGCCAGTTTTTGACCAGATTCCCTGGATGGAGGGCCTCAAGGAATACATGGGCCTACTATCCCAATTTCAAGGATGCATCACCTCAAGCCGTTCTGCCGCTGCCCGCGTGATTGAAGTGGAGGATGTGAGTTTTGCGTCTTCCCCGTTTGACTGCAGGACAAGAGCTGAAAACCAGTGGGCGAGGAGCGCGTGTACACATGGTGGTCTGATTCGGTTTTCTTGGTCGTAGCGTGAGGATGCGGATAGCACAGAAAAGGAAGCCGTCAGCAGCCGCTGTGACATTATCCACACTTTGACCCTGTGCGAGATGACGCATTTCCACGAGCAGCGGCGCAAGGACTTTCGCGACATGATGATCAATTATCTCGACGCGCAAATTGACTTTCACAACAAGGTACGCTGGAAACACTAGCAATGCCGCTGCACCGCAGAGCAATGTCACTCACTTGGCTGGGCTGCGCGGGACTACGATTGGTTGTTTGGCAGATTGTGGGCAAGCTTCAGGCCGCTAAGGACCAGTTTACCCAGCTCAACTTTTAAGTAGCTGGCTGTGCGTCATTCCAGGCTTTTTTTTTTTTTTCGGGTCACCACTTTTTGTGCACCTTTGCTTTGCATGTGAATTGGCACAGCTGGTCTTGTGTCCGCCTCTGCACGCCGTGCTGGTTGCGTTTGCTTCTTCTCTTTTCTTTTCTCTTGTTCCCATCCACAGGTGTGCTCCACCGTATGCTTTTCCCTTACCTTGTCTTTGTGTTTTTGCAAAAGTATAAATCCACTCCAAGCTTTACGAGCAGAGCCCGCTGTTTGCCCTTTTTACCATCACAGGGCCACCCCACCCACCATCGTCCAGCCTGAAACACGCGCACACCAACGAACTTTCTCTCTCTCAAACTCTCTCTCTCTCTACTGTCTCTCTCTCTCAAACTCTCAAACTCTCAAACTCTCTCTCTCTAATTCATGTCTCTCTCTCTCTCTCTCTCTCACTTTCCACTCACAGAACAGAGGGAGATGGCGGCTTTGCGGTTGTGGGGACGAGCCGGCGCTACTGTCGTGGGATCGGGGCGCTTGGTGGTGGGGTCATGTGTTGTGAGGGCGGGCGGTTTGGGGCAGTGTGGATTGGCGTCGTTGGTGACCGGTCATCATCGGCATGAGCGAGGCGCGGGTAGATGGGCAGCTGCCGTTGCCGCTGTGGCGGGAGGGGTGGCCTTGAGCCTGAGCCTTGTTGGTGGCCACTCTCGCGCCGAGGCTGAGGCTGGGGCTCGTGACGCAGGCGCTGACGGTGAGGATGATGATGATGAAATGCACGAGATGGAGATTGTCAATTGGTCTGGCACGCATCGCGCGGTCACGCGCAACTTTTTCCAACCCGTAACGGTGGCTGAAGTCGAGGCCATTGTGCGTCGCGCGCACGAGACTGGCCAACGTTTGCGCGTGGTCGGCTCTAGCCTTTCACCCAATGGCCTTGGTTTGTCCAACGACGGCATGCTTTCGCTGGCCAATCTGGACGAGGTGCTCGAGGTGGACGCTCAACAGCGGCGCGTACGAGTTCAGGCCGGGGCTCGAGTTGACACGGTCGTGGAAGCCCTCCGCCCGCACGGGCTGACCCTCCAGAACTACGCCTCGATTCGCGAGCAGCAAATTGGCGGTTTTACTCAGGTTGGCGCCCATGGCACAGGCGCGCGGTTGCCGCCAGTTGACGCCCAGGTCGTGGCGTTGACGCTTGTGACCCCCAACTGCGGCACGCTCCAGCTCAGCTCCGACGATGCCGACCCGGCCCTTTTCCTGGCTGCACGGTTGGGTCTGGGCGCATTGGGTGTGGTGACCGATGTGACATTGCAGTGTGTCCCAGCCCATGAGCTTACGCAAGAGCTACGTGTCATCACGCGTGCTGAAGCAGTAGCCGGGCACGCTGAGCGGCTGCGCCAGTGGCCCCACGTTCGTTACATGTGGCTACCTTACGTCGATGCCGTAGTGGTCGCTGCTGCTCGCCAGACCGTGGTCGGAGATGCAGTGACGGTGTCTCCCAAGCAGACCCAGCATGCGCTCGAGCCCCTTCGGCAATTGCTCCGTGAGTTGGCCCCGCATTTGGATGCAGGCAGCGTTGCTCAGCTCGGTTTTGCCGAGCTTCGTGACCGCATTTTGGCCCATGCGCCCTTGGATAGCGCGCACGTTCGCCGTTGTAACCATGCCGAAGCAGAATTTTGGCGCCGTTCACAGGGAGTCACCGACATTGGAGCGAGTGATCGCATCTTAGGCTTTGAGTGTGGGGGCCAGCAGTGGGTCAACGAAGTGTGCCTGCCTGCCGGTACACTCGACCAGCCCACGGGCCATGACCTTGCTTTTGTCGAGCGCATTTTGGCCCTCATTGAGGACCATAACGTGGCCGCCCCATGCCCTATCGAGCAGCGCTGGACCAGCGCTTCTGCATCCACCCTCAGCCACGCCCATGGCGATGAAAATGGCCCTGCCTTGGCTTCCTGGGTGGGCATCATCATGTACCTTTGCCGTGAGGACCAACGGCCGGCCATCACGGCGGCCTTTCACGCCTATCGAGCGCTTGTCGAGGCCAGCTTGGACGACGAATTTGACGCCTTTGTGCACTGGGCAAAATTGGAAATTCCATCAGAAGCGGCTGCGCTTGCTCGTCTTCGTGCCCGCCTTCGCGCGCGCTTTGACGTCGATGCCTTTAATCGTGCGCGGCACAAGCTGGACCCTCATGGCGTCCTGAGTAACGACTTTATCCGAGCCCTCTTTGACGATGAGTAGAGCCCTGCCTACCCCGCCCCTTTTACATAGCTGACCATAATAATGATGCAATGACATAAACCAGGCGGGATTCCCAGTGGCAACACCCACCGCCTTGCCCGGAATTAATTAAGAACAGGAACATTCGACATCACACCCGGTTGTTGTTGTTGTTGTTTTTTGGCCACACACGCCACCTGCATAAATCAATTATTACATTCGGATGTTGAATCATGATTATCGTTGTCCAGATTTCCAGTACCTCTCACAATCTACGTCCACGCCCGCGTGTTCAAAGGTGATTCGGCTTGTGCATGCTTCAAGACGATCAACCCTGAGCGCCGTCGAAAAGACTGGGCTCGCCAGCCTTGTAGAATACAAACAGCTCCGGATAAATCTGCCTCTTGTCAAAAATGACCACCTCACGGAACAGGCAATCCTCCACAACAATGCTCTCATGCCTACAGCAACAACACGAGGCAGCGGTGGCGAAAGCCACTAGCATGAGAATGCGCGCTTTTCCCTGGGCCTGGGGCGAGTGTGATCGACTCACCGTCTTCGTTCGCCTGGCTCAGATTCAGCATCTCCGTCCAGCACGGGCGGCGGCTGCGTGGCGGCTTGGGGATGGTGGGCACCGGTGTAATGTTGCCCCAGGAGAACGCGTGCCAAAATCATGAGGCGCACACCATTGGCATCGGCTTGGGTATAGAGATGACTCTGCCGCGACCAGAAGGAAAAGCAGAAGAGATGAGCCTTGGCCACAACGGGGTGCCAAAGCGCCACTTGGCTCAACATCATGTTACCCATACCTTGTCTGGATGATCGGCAAAGTAGACACCGCTCCCATACTTCGACTCTGGACTAGAACGAGCTGGATCCAATCCGATGCGCGAGATTTCATCTCGCAATTTATCTGTGTTGGCCTTATCACCGCCAGCGTTGCGCAGCCCGTGGAAAAGCAGGCGTTCTTGGCAAGGCGCCTCAAGCAACAGTTCTGGCGTGTCTGGCAGGGCCGACTCACGGGACGTGAGCAATTGCGTGCAGACTTCAAACGTCCGCCGACGTGACAGCATCTCGTGCCGCCGTTCGTCGTATTGCTCCCACAACACCGGGTTCTCGACACGTAGCACCTTGACCACCTCGGCATCCTTGATCTGCGAAGACACCCCACTACTTGTGCCTGCTAGCCGCCGCATGAGGTCCTCAACCTAATCTCCACCCCATGCTCAGATGAGAACCCCAAACCACCTGTTTGATGCCTATTTGATGAATAAAACGGTTCAAAGCACGCGCAACGCGCACCTCCATGCACAGCTCCTGACTGCCCACATGCAACACGGATGCAGCTGAGAATCGAGGCAGTGCTCCAATTGGCATGTCAACCTTCAAAGCCTGTGCTCGTGCTAAGCTTAGCAACGAAGGGCGTTGATGTCGATCAGTTGACAACAACGCACGAGTTTGAGCTTGCAACTGCCCTTTCGCGTCACACATCTAGTGCATATCACAAGACAACCCAACCGGAGTCGAGAGGATGAGTATGTCAGCTGTCACCCAGTCCTACCAGAATGCGCGACAACGCTGTCGGTTGGAAAAGTTGGTGTGGACATCAATCAATAACGCCAGCCATCAACCCACCTCGGCCGCTAAGTTTGAAAATTTCAGGGCACCTGCGTCTTTGCTCGTCCAGGCACAACGATCACAGATCTCCTCGGTCAAGCTGCGCGATTCAGGCACCGCGTTTGGATACATGTACGTGTTGTACAACACGCAGCCAAAAGCGTAGGCGTCTTGCGAAGTTCGCGCACCTATGCGCCCAGAAGTATCACAGGCAATCTCTGGTGCCATGTACCCTTGCGTACCCTTTGAGGCTGTGACCTTGGACTGCTGCGTTCTGGTTGCCTCAACTTTGCTAATGTTGAAGTCGCCCAAGCGCACAGAAAAGTCGGGACCATGCAGCATGATGTTGCTGAGCTTCACGTCGCGATGAACAAGGCCCTGTGCATGCATGTAAGCCAGAGCGCTCAGGGTTTCCTGCATCATCCGCCCGATGGTCTCAACCGTCCCCCGGCGCACCTCGGTGTTCTTGAGCCAGACCCCAAGGTCACCGTGCTCACACCACGGCATCACCAAACATAGGCAATCACCATCCACGTCTTGGTCCACAAACGACGTTAGAAGAGGCATGATATGTGGATGCTTGAGGCGGCGCATCGCCCGTACTTCGCGCTCAAATCCTTTGGCACGGCTCAGGCCATCTTGTCGTGCCAAGACAAATTTTTTGATGCATACGCGATCTGAACCGTTAAGCAAAGGCACGAGGTTTTCATCGGACACCAGAGCTTTGTATACAACCTGACAATTTGCCGCTTCCCGCTGGAGACCAGCGAAGCTCTTGAGTTTGATGTTGCCATTGGTTGCTGCAAAAATGTCGCGTTCAATAACGGCATGCAGGTCCGCGCCAGCTGGATTGGCGTGCGCCTCATTTTCGTCTGCAACCGCTGCAGCAGTGGACGAGAAGATACGGTCTTCACTCTTGCCTCGAGTAAACAAGGGCATCAGCGCTGGCAAGTAGTCCTGCAAATAACAGCCCAGTTGTTGTGCCGGGTCTCGCGGACCAGCCTGATCCAACTGTCCGCCAGCCCAAGACTCGACTTCGTTTGGATCCGCTTCCACCCTGCTTGAGCGAGTCATTTCCAGCAGCTGCATGGCTCGGCGGAGGCATTTGGCTTTTTGATTCTGGAGTGCCTGATATGTGTAGTGATCAGTCAGGACGCTGCGGCAATAAGTGCGGGCAGAGCAAAGAAGCGTGGGGAAGCTTGGATGCTTGAGGATCGGGTCAAAGAGTGCACGCACAGACCCACAGTTGGGCTCGCATAGAGCTTGCAATTGGTCTAATGCACGACGCAGCGATGCCGATGCTGACGCAATGTGCTCGTGACTAGGCTCGGCCAACTCGGACTGACGCTCGTGTCTTCGGTCGAGGCTTTCGAGGTTGTGATCCATGAGCAGCGTGATGGCGGAGCGCATGGTCTTGAGCGCGTCAATGAGTGCCTGAGTGCTGCCGTTTACACAGTCCTCCGCCACTTGCATGATGCGTCGGACTTGTTGTGCGGCATGACATGCATCGGCAAGCTGGGACAGTTGGACATGCGGATCTGGAGCGATTGGTGCATGACTCTCGAGCCGAGGGCCAACGGCATAAAGCAACTGGTCGATGTCAACGTCATCAAGCACGCTGATAGGACTCAACAGCTGAGGGCACTCGTTGTATTGATACGGTACAAGGTCTGGGTGTTCGACAATGGCGAGAAGGTCGCGAAGCACGACTTCAAGGTTGTCTGTCTGTGGATCAAACGAACGCTCGAGGGCTTGAGCAAACTTGTTGGATTGGACTTGATGCCGCTCATTCAGATCCTGTATCTCGGCCATGTACTTTTGAAGATCAAGGACCATTTCTGGTGACGTGGGCTCCCAGGCGCCGTAGCAAAGTAAGGCTTGTTGCAATGCCTTATTGAGGTAGCTGAGCTGACCGTTTTGTTGGCTGACACCGGTCAGAAAAGCTGACAGGCTGGGGAATGGGTGGTTTCGAAGATCGGAGTTGGGAAGCAACTTGAGCAGCCAAGAGGTCGTTTCACGCAAGCAGCTTAATGCCTACCGCAAAGAAAGAAGCGTGAGAATGGCCCTGTGATGCAATGGATCACACTTTCACAACAACTGACGCACCTGCTCATGGGTTGTTGGCAAAATCAGAGTGTCACATCTTAGCCATGGTGTGCTGTCACTGATCTCTGACAAGTTTGCCGCCAAAAGAAGACTTGGTAAGTGTACGTTCTCAAGCGGGATCCCAACCGGCAACTCCCCACCCCCGCCCGCCAACGAAAGAAAAGTATCGGTCAACCAAACTTACTTTCAAGAAGATGATCATGCAGAAGGAAATGAAGGTATGCATCCTCAAGTATCAAAGAATGAAAGGACTCTCCATTCTGGAACACGCAGTATGCAGCAATCAAAGGCGGTATAGGTGTGTGAGCGGTACCTCAGTCCGGAATTGCACGCGGTAGCGTTGAACACAGACATGATGATAGCTGTTCATGTAGTCGGCACCCGCTTGCAGCAGCAAGATCACGATGTTGTAGTGGCGACATACACATGCGAGGCCAAAGGCCGTCAACCCGTTCTAAAGCACATGCAGATGAGTGGAAGAGGGGTGAACGGCTTGCAAGCTCATGAATAACAGACTCCCGAACCTGGTCGGGAATACCAATGTCAGCTCCGGCTTGCAAGAGGGCTTTTGTGAGGTAGGTATCGGCGGTGTTCACAGCCACGTAGAGCGGGGTGCATTTGTACTATCGACCAGAGTGCCACGAGCATGATGAGCAACTCTGTGTCTCAGAGCTTGTCCAAAACTTGCTGGGAAAAGGGGGGGGGGGTTTCTGTGGTATTGTTTCCGCGCCTGCTTCGTCACGGTATACCTGGTCGCGAAGGTTGACCTTGGCACCCTCAGCCAAAAGAAATTCGACAATGTTGGCAAAACGGTTGAAACAGGCCAAGTGCAACGCAGTGCTACCTTGCTGTCTCAACAGGGTGGCGCATGAGGGTGGTGGGTGCTGGTGTCATGGCAAACATTGCGGGCAGCATGTGCGTCCAAAGGGCTTTTACAATGATAGTCAACACGCACCTTGCTTTGCGCATTGATGTCGACCTTGAGTTTGCAAAGAAGCTTGACAATGCTTAGGTGGTTGGAATAAGTGGCAATGTGCAACAACGTCTCCCCGGTATTCTGTGTGCACCCAAGCAAGTTGCGAGGCATGTCAAGGATGGCGGACCCACGCGCGGTGTATACTCATGTGTGTTTACTCTTCGACGAGCATATCGAATGCACGCGGGCCCCTTCTTCCTTTTCCTGAGCACGGCATCAGGTCACTGTACCGGGTCGCGCCAGGCCATAGCGGCCGCTTTTTTGGGCATGGGCCAGGATATCAGCAAACGCTCAACGACCGAGGGATTGTTCACACACATGGCCGCCAGACTTTCAACCGGCGTGTGTAGGAGCGGGTCTTCCTGCTCGCTCGATGACTGTCGTCGTTTCAGCAATTGCATTTCTTCGGTCTCAAGCCGTCGCGGGGCCCCACAATCTAATGAACACCAGGCATGTGGCACATTGATGCTAACTTGAGCCCCCCCACCACGTCGTCGTGATGCACTGGAAACAGCCGAACCGTCATCATGTTCGGAGCTCTAGCCGGCGGTTTGCTTACCAAGACAGAGCTGCACGAGCTACGACTTTCGCGGCCTTGACCACTGAGACAATGACGCACAGCACCCGATGGCCCCCCGTCAGCTGAAAGTGCCAGCGACCCGGGAAGAACCCCGAGCGCGGCTCTTCTGGTCCCTGAGCGTTTGAGTCCGCTCAACCGGGATGTGTGTGTGGCACAAGTGCAGTTCAAGTGTGACAATTTGCACTTTTTCTTTACTGTTTAGCGCACACGTGTGTGAGTTCTCGGACGTATATGTGTGACTCAAAGAAACCCGTTTGGTTCTCTCATTTTCTCTCTCTGTTTCTTTTTGTTTCTGGGTTTCTCTCTCTCTGTCTCTCTGTCTCTGTCTCTCTGTGTTTCTTTCTCTGTCTCTCTGTCTCTCTCTGTCTCTCTCTCTCTGTCTCTGTCTCTCTGTCTCTGTCTCTCTCTCTCTGTCTCTGTCTCTCTCTCTGTCTCTCTCTCTGTCTCTGTCTCTCTCTCTGCCTCTGTCTCTCTCTCTCTCTCTCTGTCTCTGTCTCTGTCTCTCTCTCTCTCTCTTCGATCTCTGTCTGTGATTTTTTTTTTTTTTGGATTTTCGATGAATTATTGACAAGTTTTTTTTTCGACCCGGGTGGCTTTGGTCTTCTCTTTGATGCAGCATCTTAAAGCCCACGTGTCAACTAGCAGAAGCCGCCATGTCACCAATCAGCCAGTGATGGGAATTACCATCGTTGCATAGTTTAGAGCTGGCGTGCTCTTGTATGATAGTCAAAAGCTCCTATGGACGAGATGGGATGAGGGATGAAGCGTGCTTTAGAAAATCCCTCAGCAAGCAAGCAGCAGGGTTTTTATCTTTTTATGCGACACCCGTAACAAAACGGGAACGGGTCTTCGCCCTTGATGTCTGGTTTTGAAATCACAAATAGGAACATCTGCGGGTTCTCGATTCGACGATGAGATGGCCACACGGCTGTCGCGCATCCCAAGAATATAGCAGAGTAGTAGTAGTAGTAGTAGTAGTAGTAGTAGTAGTAGTAGTAGTAGTAGTAGTAGTAGTAGTAGTAGTAGTAGTAGTAGTAGTAGTAGTAGTAGTAGTAGTAGTAGTAGTAGTAGTAGTAGTAGTAGTAGTAGTAGTAGTAGTAGTAGTAGTAGTAGTAGTAGTAGTAGTAGTAGTAGTAGTAGTAGTAGT
This sequence comes from Monosiga brevicollis MX1, assembly GCF_000002865.3. Classification (NCBI taxonomy): domain Eukaryota; class Choanoflagellata; order Craspedida; family Salpingoecidae; genus Monosiga; species Monosiga brevicollis. Next base: position 226,578 of record NW_001865058.1, read on the forward strand.
AGTAGTAGTAGTAGTAGTAGTAGTAGTAGTAGTAGTAGTAGTAGTAGTAGTAGTAGTAGTAGTAGTAGTAGTAGTACATGTAGTAGTAGTAGTAGTAGTAGTAGGACCTAAAGTTTTTGTTTTAAATGTCCACCTCATGTACATGTACTGTACATGTAAGTCTTTTTTCCATTAGTTAGAAATTCATTAAATTCGATGTAATTTTTACATAATTTAATTTTTAATTACATGTAATTTTTATTTTCATTTTTTTCACTGATCCGTCAGAGAGAGAGAGAGAGAGTGAGAGAGATGGCGATGATGATGATGGGGATGACGCGCCCGATCCCGACCGTGGCGCTGGCCTTGGTCCTGGTGCTGGCCTTGCTGGTGCCTGGTCTGCAGGCCCAGTGTGATACTTGCAGTGATGGTTACTCGGTCAGTTTGTAGGGGTTGTCGGGGCGGGTTGTAGGGGTTGTGGTGGCGACTCGTGTTTTACTGATCTGCCCATCTCCTCACCTCGACTGTGCCCCGCGCGTTGCACCCCTGTGCCCTTGATACTTCCGCAACCCCTTCCCCCGCTTCCCCCGGCTCTGCTCCCTCTGCAAAACAGTGCTGTGACGACACGTTCTGCTGCTCTGGCTCTGGATCAGAGGCGAGCTCCATCTGCTGTGATTCCAAGACTGCTACTTGCTGCAGGGGCACGTATGTCCATTGAACCAGTCGCCTGATCTGACGCCCCCACTGTACCACTGTCCGGCCCCCGGCTAAAGCATCACTCGGCTTTCAATGCACAGGTGCTGCGAGAAGCAGACCACTTTCTGCTGTCCCGCTGTCAATAACCACCCCGATCGCTGCTGCCCTCGCTGGACCGTCTGCTGCCCCGGTGGCCAGTGCGTGTGCCTTGCTTCAATTTCCCGCACCTGCGAAGCCTTATCCCCGTAGCGCTGGCCTGGCCTTGCTTTGCTCACCGCCCACTCCTCTGCAGAGATGGTTGCTGCACACCCGAGGAAGCCAGTGCCATCTACGGCCTTAACATGACTCGAACCAACAACGGCCTGAAGGCTGATGGCCCGGTACGGCAGATCAAACTCACCCAATTCTAATCATGGTTTTCTACCACCCTTCCACTCACCACTCGGCCTTGCTTCTTCTGCCTAGGTGCTTCATACGTTGTTTGTGGAAGTGTCTGCCCTGCGTGCGGCCACCATCGACATTGCTTCAGGCCAAGTCATTGCCAACCCTGTGGCAAGTCGATGCCGCATGCCAACCACACACTCTGCACATTCCAGTCACCCCCCCTCCCCTCCTCTTATTTGCGACTCTTGCGTTGCTCTTTTGCTGATGGTCACCCATGGACATAGGTCACCAACTTCAACAACTGGGGAGAAATGACCCGCCCCTTCACCTACAACCCGGCCAAAGCAGAGTTCTACTACTTTGAGGCCGATTACATCAACACCACCACCAACGCCACCCAACGCCCTTTGTTCATGTACACCATCGACGCGGCCTCGGGTGAAGGCAAAAAGCAGGTACGTCGTCATGGCTTGTGACGCTTTTTGATGCTCGCTTCCTCATGGTTCTTCTTTTCTTCCCGGCTGGAATCGGCGCAGGTGGTCTCAGGCGCCTACAATCTGCCCACCGCCTTTGAGTACGACTGTGCCAACGATCAGCTTTATGTCGCCACCCAGGAGCAGGCCAAGGACGGCAGCGTCAACGGCTACAACTTTTACACCGTGGATACCAACACGGCCGTCGCCTCTCATGTCTCACGAGCTGACGTACGAGCTTTGCTCACACCGACCTGCATCATCCACACGTCTCGCCAACTCATCTCATGCCTCCTCGGCTTCAATGCTTGCCATAGGCCTCCGGTGACAACGCCTGGGCCGGCTGGTTCCATGAGCTGGGATCCCGGGGGGATACGACCTACCGCCTGGGCTTTGAAGATGCCCGAACTGAACTCAACTTTGGCCTTGGCTCCACTGACATCTCCTCTGCCACAGGTGCGGCACGTCTTGCTTCGGTCTAGATCGCCTTCTTTCACGGTCCTTGTTGTGTTTATGGCATTGCTATTTTTCACACATTTTCTGTTTCGTCATCATCAATCTTTCCCTTCTACAACAGCCAACACGACCTGGGTCGACGTCAATGCCGCTCCTGAGCACGACAACTATGACACCATTACCTTGCACGATGGCCTATTCTATTCCTTGGCACAGAGCCTGACCAACAACAGCTACGATCTCATCAAGTGGACCCCGGTGGCAACCCCCAGCATTGTGACTTCCTTCACCAACGCCCATCCCGTCAAGATTTTTGGTCACGTCCTGACCCAGTGCGACTGCCACAGCGATCAATTCATCGCTGTCGTCGTGGAGGACCACTTTCCCGGCATCACCAAGGATCGGTTCGTATGCTCAAAATCTCCGTTTCCACACCTTCTTTGACCATCACACGCTCATTTTGACCGATTGCCCTCGCCTGCACAGTTGGACCTTCCACCTCGTTGACTTGACCACCGGCAAGGATCAGGTCGTCGAGACCATTCCCGAATTCCCTGCCAATGAGTTTTCCATCGCTGGACTTGGTCTGCCTGTCACCAACTAAAACTCGGCTGACTCGCCCGCATTTCAAATTGATGCTTTGCACTCAGACAGGATCGAGACAACAAACTTTCAGCTTTGAATTTGATCTCTCTCTTTTTCAAAAGCTTAGATGTGCGGTTTTCTTTTCATCGCGCCTAACCTACACCAGCAATGGTCTTTCAGCCAACGCTACAGCGCCGTTCGATCCTTCAAGTATATGCTATCACGGAGCAACTGAAATGCAAATCGCCGGAAGGCCTCCTGTTCTATTTTGCAGCACTTGTCGTAGATGGCTACTGCATCAGGACAATCACTCAAAATGGCCTGCAAGGGACCGCAGAGAAATGAGCACAGCAGACTGTGTGGCTTGCTTTAAACGCAAATAAGCGATGCAAGTCTCGGTCCAGCTTACCACAACACGCTCAGCCCAGACGCCATCTGGGCCGGGATCAGAAGTCTCGTTCAAGCGTTTGAGGTACAAATCCACGACGCTGCGGTAGAAGGACGCCTCAAACATGTTGCCTTGAGCACAGTCAGTCCAGTAGTCGACATTGCCCAGCTCCACCACCTGCGCTCAGAGCAAGGGTGCAACGTATGTGCAATGGTGAGCATCTGGCCCATTCATGTCCCGCTCGGGCTCAGCAGATCACGTCTTGCGACACTGGAGCCAGCCTTTAAAAAAAGAAAAGAAGAAAAAAAAAAAAAAAAAAGGACACTATACCTGATGAAATACGGGCCGAAGCCAAACGGTGGGGTTGTCGGCACCGTAGTACTGGGCCACAATTGATGCCTCCGGGTAGGCGCCGTGGGACACAAGAAACTGCTCCAGCTCGCTGCGACTCAGGTCGAGCACATTGGGCTGCAGTTGGGCCTGCAGACCCACGATACGTGCAAGCAGCAAACACTCGCGCACTAGCTGGGGGCAGGCCGCTTTGTCAAACTTGACGGCGGCCTCACGTAACATCTACAAGTGCACCAAGCGATGAGACAGCTCAGGGCACTCAAGTTGAAGCTTGTGCAATCCCAATCACAACGACATTCACCCATGTTTTGCCAAATGTATGCGCGTGGGTAGCAAGACAAGGGTACCTGGATGCTCAGTTCCAAGTCATCAAACTTGAGGTTGGGCTTTTGCGCGATGCGACGTGCATTCTTGAGACGAGACTGCCCAATTTCATAGTCCAGAGAGAAGCGCAGGGCCAGCATTTCAAAGGCATCTGTGTCCTCTGGGTATCGGCGCTGGAAGAAGTCTACCAACGCCGTCTTGTACTCTGCTTGCTCCGTTGCGCTCAAGTCTCGGGTTGACTAGCAAACAATGCGTGAAGGAAACATTTGTGACACCGATTGATGTTGTTGCGATCGAACAAAAGCAGCAACCACAGAGGTTTAAAGAATAAGGCAGGGAAGAAAAAAAAAAAAAAGCCAGAAAAAAAAAGAAAAGAAAAAAAAAAAAATTAAGCAAGAAAGATGCACGGCTGAAAAACTTACCGAGCCGAGCATGACTTCGAGTTGATGGTGCTTGTAAAGGTGGTCAAAGACATACTCGAGGCGACGGTATGTCTTGAGTCCCATGACCAGCTTCATCATGTTGCGATAATCGCCTGGGCCAGCAGAGCAACGGGTGAGGTCGCTTTACAGATCGAGCCGGTGGATGTGCACGGTTTGCAGGCCAAACCTTCGGCTTCTAGACGGGGTACAAGGTTGTTTTGCACATGGAAATGCACGCGCTGTAGTCCCCTCATGTCGCATCCAAGCTTAAAGCAGGCGTATGCTGCGGACATGAGAATAACCTAGGCCATTGGGCAGCGAAACAGAGCAGTCAAGTCCTTTTGAGCTCGAGGTGACTTTGTGCAATGGTTCGCTCATGCAGAGTGGGGTCGCACCTGAGACACGCTTGTTTCAAGACCGTTCTCTTTTGAGGCATTCAGACGCAGGAGGGCATGCCCAACGTCAGCGGGCGCATCGACAAAACTGCCCATGGCTGCGAGAGTGGAGGTGTCGAGATCCAACCAACGCTCATCGTTTTTGGCAATGGCTTTGATGTAAACCGTGGCCACCACGTCTGTGACTGCCATAGTTTCCAGCTTGTTCACTTGGCAAAATCGCTTGCCCAAGCCCAAAGCGTCTGGGCCTTGTTGAAGAAGGAAGCGCACGGCCCGCAGCGCCTCCGTTGACAAGAGAGCCTTGAGTGTCATGTTCAACTGCTTGGCCACTTGATAGTTGACGTGGAGACGCTCGACAAAGGCGCGACCGACACTACAGGATTCGACCAACTGCCGAAGGGTATCAGCAGTGCTGCCCGGCGTCTTTTCGTCCTGCAGCATGGGCTGCAAGCTACTCAGAGCCTGCGAGGGTGTCAAGGTTTCCTAGGTAGGCGGGGACGACAAGAAAGCAGGGTGAGGCCCACCCCGCCCCAAGAGAGTAAATGCACGCAAGTGCCCCGAATGAAAAAAAAGATCGCCAATGATCAACAGACCTGCGCCAAAAGTGAGCTGACGTGAGCAATGGCCAAGTCGGGGTGTCGCCGGTCCAGGACCTGTGCAACGTCTGTAACCGTGCGCAAGTCTCCTCGGTCAAAGAGGGCGGCCAGAAGTAGATCAATGGTGGGGTGGGCTGCAAAATCAAAATCCCAAGCCAGCAAACTGGTGTCGAGCTCGCCGGGAAGCTGCGAGATGGCTTCCGCAGTGCCCCAGCCCCGTGCAAAGTTTTCACGACCTCGCGCCATGGAAGGCGGAAGCGGAATGGCACTGGGATCTTGATGCAGGAGAGCAATTAATGACCGCCACATCAATGCGGTCGCTTGCTACAAAGCAAACAAGACAGGCACGCGATGTAAGTATGTGAGTACCGAGTGCCAGTCCCCCGCCTGCTCCGCCTGATGATGAAGCACTGGCAAACCTTGGCCTTTTCCAGAGCGTCGGGATCGCCATGCTGCTGATATAAGTCAGCAGCACGTTCCAGTAGAGAAACACGGATAGAAGCCGTAAAATTGTACTCATCGTTCGAGGCAATATCCAAATAAAAACCTGCGAGCAAACATGGGGATACGTTCTCGGCCAGGAAGTTTTTATGGCATATTTCCAGCAAGACGTTCTGGGACGTCTCGGAGTTGGCAAAGCAAGTGCGATGCATCTCCTGCAGTTTGTAGCGAGCTTCTTCCAGCATAATGTGGTCTTTGCGGAAGTCAAACAGCAGAGCAAACTCGCGTGCCGTATCGTATTGATGACGCTGCAGAAACTCAGCCACAGCTTGCTCAGGTTTGGCGATGAGAGCGCTTGAGAGCCCGTGCTGCGCAAGCAATTGCGACGCCTTGTGTTCGCGCACATAGCGATCGCTGTAGTTGATCTTTGCCAACGTCTCCAGTAGTAGCTCTCGATAAAATTCCCAAAGAGATGAGCTACAAACGGCAATTGTGCGAGTTAGAAGCAGAGAGGAAAAAAAACAGAAAAAAAAAATAAATGAAAGAAAGCCCTCCCAACTCCTACCGAAAAAGAATGCAGTCCATGAGGTCGCCAGCCAGTTGGTCAAGCCATTTGAGGGGCCCCAGTGTGATTTTGAGCTGAGCAGCAAGGTCAGGCGTCGTTTGCGTCAAAACCGCCCGGTAACCTTCAAGATTCTTGCGGCAGCCAGACGCCCGGCCTTCGCAAGCCTCAACCATGGCGACCAAGAAATGCAAAAATGGCGAGGTCGGGTCGAACACCATAAACGCACTCTGTCCAAACAAGCAAACAAACACGAGGCATGAGCAAACGAAATTAGCCAAGACAAGGCCATGAGGGAAGACCACGCACGATGTGACGATGGATGGTGACTCAACAGACCTGGACAACTTGGAGGTGCCCCTGACTGGCAGCCTGCAAGATCAACTCCTTCAAATCTTCCTTGACGTCCCGGGCGTACCAGTCGTTGCTTGCGTCGACTGGGAGGTGAACCGTCACGGCCAGCCATACCAGCATGCAGTGCACAGACAGGTTTCGGTTGTTGCCCACGCCATGAGCCATGATGGCCAACGTTGTGCTTTGCAAGCGAACTGCTTCGTGCAACAAATTCGAGCCCAGATCCTCGCCAGGCGGAAAGTTTGCGAGAACTTCAGCCAAATCCATGTCATGTCCCTTCGTGATGCAGCGCTTATTGATTGGAGCTACTCGTGCCACTCGGCGCTCCGGGTCAAGTCGGTGCAACATGAGCTGCAGGTGGCGGACCAGGTTGGTTGGCGCATTTTCAGCGTTGTTGCCTTCGACAACTTGAAACATCTACCGCCGTCGAGTCACATCCCAGGTGAATAAGAGCTGTTCACAATGCGGCACCAAGTTTCTTTCCACTCCATTGCTTCAGACCAACCTCAGTCAGGCCCAAATCGAGCTCATCAGCAAAGGTGAGCATGTTCACCCAATCGTTGTTCATTAAGCATCGATCCAGATATCCGGTTCTAAACACGACAAGTACAAAGGTAAGGCACATAGCTTCGTGCTGAGCGTGAACAACCAGAGGCAATTCGTTTGCCGGCGTGGTGGCTTACGGAGTAGGCTGTTGCAGGAGCTTGGCGATCTTCACGGTCACGCTCCAAGCGTCGCGCACAGTCACTTCAGGCAAGCCTGCACGTCGTTCCAGGGAGCGTAGGGCATGCTGAAGCGTGGCCACCAGCTCAGCGGCGTGCTCGAGATCTAATCCAATTTCTTGATTCGCGCCTTGATCCGCTTCCTGCAGGCGCGCATGTCGAGCTGCTTTGGCAAATTGCACAGTCACGTGCGTGTGCACGAATCTGAATAAAAGGAAAAGATGTGATCACACCTCGTGAATGATTTGGCACGAGGGGCAAAACAGACCCACTTGCGCCATCGCAAGCGGTCGTACTTGGGTTGTGTTGGCATGGATGAATTGCGATCCAACAGGTCCACCACGTCCAGGGCCAGCTTGAGCACATTACACGCCGGCTGTTCAGACGCAGGGTAGCACAACAATGATCACCGGTGTCAGCGAATCACCTCATGCTAGAAAAAAAAACAAAAAAAAAAAAAACCTTGATGTGCAAACTTGAACCAAACATAGTGCAGAAACTCACCCCTTCATTACACATGAGAAGGAAGAAAATACACCCGCTGCATTGGTGCGCACACAAAAAGTGCATCAGTCGGATGAGACGTATTCACTTCTTTGACTTGGCGCTTGCGAGGCAGGCGCACAAACCTCGAGACGTGACGAGAAGGAGAGCTGTTCTGGCGTGCGGTGATGGCAATCTCAAAAATGCGTTCCAAATGTGCGTTGTCAGAGATCCACTGAGACAATGTCAAGTTGGCATCGCGACACAGGCGGTAGGCCTGCAAAGGCCGCCCATGCTCCAAATAGTAGAACGCATCGATGCTGTCCTGCGCGCCAAACCTACAAAGACGTTGTCACAAGAAGCATGAGACGTTGATCGGATGACCCACCGTCCAGACCAGCGTGACAGGGGATCTGAGAATGTTGGCAAGACTCACGCTTTAGAGAGCGGTCCGGTGCAAGAGGGTAGTCGCGCATAGTGCGCAAGGTCGGCTTCTCCGGTTGTGGACGGAACACGGCTGCCACTGGTGTCACGGTGACTGGTCTCCACTTGCCAGGCCAAAAGGCGCTCCACGTCCAACTTTGTGGCTGAGCGCAGCAGCTGCCACCGCTCTTGCTCATCCATCCGTGGTACAGCCTGGTCCACTTCTATCTTGAAACGCTCAAAGACGTGGTTCGCTATAAATCACAATGTGGGTCCAATACAAGTGGTGAGGCACGGTGAAATCATCCAGATTTATGTGGCAGGCCAGTTGTATTGTCGACTCACGGTTTTCCATGACCACAGGTTCATGCTTGAGGTAGCGCCGAAGGTTGAGGAGCCACGACGATGGCTCTTTTTGTCGGCTGTTAGCCAAACAAAACACATGCCATCGGCATCAGATCGAACCAGTACTTAGGCAGTGCAAATGGTTCGACAAAAGTTGCTTGCATGAGCATGTTTCAAAGACAATGCACGCACCCAACTTCAAACTCAACTTGCTCCAGTAAGCCCAGATCTCCGCGATCTTGCAGTTCTGGGTAGACGGTGCTCAGGGCGGTGCGCGCTGATACAGGACTTAGCCGCTGGTACAAGCTCTAGCCACAGGTCCGTGCCGCAACAGACAAGCTTGAGTGCGCAAAAGGAATCGATGAAGAGGTGAATGGCTCCTGCGACAGCGCAATTCAAACACGCACCCATAGTCGATTGTCGCGGCACAGCTGATGCAAAAAAGTGTGTTGCTCATCCGTGAGGTTGCGCGTATTGCTGTGTTTAGAACCCAGAGCAGCCAATGAGGAAACAGGATGGGTGTCAGTTCCGCTGATGCAGAACCAAAACGAACGGAGCAAACATACGCGCGGTCAAGCAGCACGGAGGCTCGGGCCAATCGCCGCAGCTGCCAACGAATGCCAAGGTCTACATCTTGGACTACCGTGGTGGCAGGTTGGACAAGACCAATTCGATACATAATCTTCTCTAGCTCGTAAGCTGCGGAGGGAGAGAGCACGGGTGGACAGGAGAAAGAAATTGAGCGCGTGGAAGGCTCCAAGGCCCCAAGCAGCAGACTTGGATGCATGGAAGGTTGGGAGGAGAACATGGTGGGGGCCTGGGAGCGTGGTGCATCTCAATATAGGTAGCCCTCACCGAGCAAGACATTAGCTGGTCTGAGATTGAGCTGTTGAGCAAAGGCCAGGCGCTCGGGCTGAGAGAGATCTTGGACAAGGGTCACCAAAAGTCGCTCGAGCCAAGCTAGCCAGTCGGTGCGCTGCAACTGGCACGCCATGTTAACCAATTCAAGCACAACATCCCGGATGGTGTCGCCCCCCAGCTCTGCAGCCCAGCGCTCCACATCGCGCAAAGAAGCATCGAGCAGTTCATTCTCTTCAACAAGAAGCAAAAGCCGCGTGGCAGTGCTCATGGCGCACAGCTGTGCAACGGTCCACTGTGCGTAACCTTTGCCGGCAACAGCTCGGTTTTTGGCTGGTGCGGCCGTCGTGGGAGTGGCGTTGGCCCATCGCTGCCGGCGAAGTTGAAGCAGACGCGGGAGCCAGTTGCCATCTGCATCAATGTCCAGTAGCGACTGGACGGGCGGAAGGGTTCCCGCTGTCTGTTTATCACGGGGCACCAGCTCCGAGAGGGCCCTGGCAATGGTACCCGGCAGAGCAGGGCGCGACAATTTGAGTTTGCGCTTCTTGGCTGCCACCTCAATGTCTTGAGTTCCGTAGCGTTGCCAAAAACGCTCGGCCAAAGTGGAAAGTCGTTCCTAAGGTGTTATTTCATTTTCTTATGAGCGTGTTGCTTTGCACAATCCTTGGAGCGATGTGACTGTGATGAACACACACCTCGGCGGGGGTGCAAGCCCCAGCACTTTTCAAGCGTTCAAAACACCGCATCGCCACTTGCGGGTAGCACGTATGCATAAATACGGCCCGATAAAAGTCGTGTGCATCCTGCACATGAGCCCCTCGACACAGCGTGAGAAAGCATCCGGGCCTGAGTGGGTCGGTACCGAGCTCGAAACACTGAACACGCAGCACCCACCAAAAGAGCAGCCTGGCACACCGCCACACATGTATCAAAATCATCGGAAATGATGGCGTGGTATGCCAAAGCTTGCGCGGCGGCTGTCATGTCGTCTTGCATGACAGGGAGGGTCACGTCGTGAGCTGAATTTAGCATGGGAACGGCCAAATCCTTCCTGAGCTCTTCGAGTCCCGCATCCATGGGCTCATGCTCTCCGAGGGGCTCTTGCAACGTAACACGCTGCAGGTCGCAGACAAAAACCATGTACAAGTATGCTTGCTGCACCAGGTTGTCATTGACGGCTTGCAAGACAATATCAGCTGCCGGCTGGCAGGAGCATTGATGCCATGCACGGGAGAGAATAAGCTGAAGATTGTGGCATCAAGTCGTGGATGAAGCAGGGATAGGTTTGGGGTCATACCTGGCCTTTCCAGCGCTCAAAGTGGGAACGCATGCTGGGGGGAATAGCGGCGAGTTGACGAAGCACATCGCGAGTCGCCTGCGAGGCAGGGAAGAAGTAAACAGAAAAAAAAAATGACATGGAAACCCAGGCCAGGGCAACGGAAGGGTGCACAAAAACAAAAACGAAAACAAAAAAAAAAATAAAAAATGAATAAATAAAAAGACATGACCCGGGCCATACGAGCGATACTCACTCTTTCCATGCCAGACAGTTTCACTGGTTTCACATCCTGGTGAAAAGCCCCAAGCAAGGATCTTTGTTACAATGCGAGTGGAAAGTTTGGAGAAGCGACGTGCGGTCAGCAACAACAACGCACCGGTTCAAGGACTTTGCGCTCCTCAAATTGCAAGAGAGCATGCAAATGACGTGTAACGGCTTGCAAATGCTGGACGTTCTTCGGCGATGGCTCCTGGTTTTGCCCGTCCTGGTGTGATGACTCGGTCAGCATGGGGTTGAAGGGGCAGCGGGTTGAGGTCAGGTCGGATCATCAATCTCGTACCTTGATCTGTTGCATTAGAAAGCGGCGCACCACTTGCAACAGTTGTTCTCGAAAGCCCCAGTTATACGAGACTTGAGTGTAAAGGTAAGTCATGTTACGTTCGATCGCTTCCATGGCGGCATCCAGTTGCTCCTATGACGGATAATGTTTGAATTTTTTGAATACTCAAGCATAGAAACAGCTCACCACGATAGGGCTTATGAAAAGTCCAAGGGTCAGAGCAACTCACGTGAGGGGCTCGATTCAGGGTTGCACTGACAACGTCCGGCTGCTGAAACCGCAGGGCGGTCTCAAGCTCATGTAAAAGCAGTGTGTGTTGATCCTGCGCGAACAAGTGATGATTCAGTGATGCACGGCAACATCGACAATAGTAGCAGTGATGCAAGCCACGCTCGAGATCTCAGCTTGGCTTGTCATGTCCATTGTATTATGCCAATGGAGAGGGCTGAAGGGTTGAAGCAAAGAAGGGCAGCAGGCAAAGTGCGACTAGACGTACCCAATCATTGATGGAAGAGAGTAAATTTGCGACACGAGTCTCGTCCAGAATGTACAACTGATCCAGCAGTTCTCGATGGGAGCTGGCGCGAGCAAGGGTGTTGATACCACCACGGCGCAACAGAAGCAAGGGCTGGAATGGTAGGCAAAACTCTTGTTAGCTGGAAGTGGGCACATGTGGTCAAGGGCGTGTGCATCCTGAGAGGCAGCTCACCTGGAGGCTGATACAGATACACGGCGTGCTGGTCGGGATCAAGGTGGATGCCTGAGAAGCAGCCAAACCACCGACAAGGACGCCGACGCAGGCGGGAGCATTGTTGGCCAATGGCTCCAAGCTGCCCAGCACAGCCATGAATTCGAGCTGGGCAACGTGAATGGTCAAAACGCAGCTCTCGGCCGGAAGCTCGGAGCGCACGCTGAGCGTGCGGTCGTCAGATGGGGAAGATTCAGAGGGTCGCGTGCGTTTGAGACGCGTGGGATGTCTGCAACCGCCCCAGGCAAGCGAGATGTGAGCCGTAAAACGGGCATGGTTTTGATTGTTTAGGCCTGCGCCGCCACGCGATGCTTAGTGTCGGGGTGTTGTCAGAAGTGAGACATGACAGTAGGCTACCTGGTGGCGGCTACGCGTTGCAGAGGCGCGGAGAGGGATACCCGGAGCCAAGCTGTTGGGACGCCATCGGAGGAGTCTATGGCCGAGTTGCCTGAGGTCGAATGTCCGGCATTATCAATGGTGTGGGAGGCAAAGGATTGTCGAAGTTGTTGACGCAGTCCGGCCAGACGAACTGTCTGGGAGCCTTGATCAGCGCCCATGCGCACATGTTCCGGATTGCGCTTAAAGTACTGAGGGTAAACATGGATGCGGTGAGTGGCCCAAGACCGATTGCGAGATGTAGAGGTGAACTTGAGAGCAAGGCAAGCATCACCAACCGTGCCCAAATTGATGCAAATGAGGTGGTGTGCGGTGCCCAAAACCATTTGCGACCAGTCATCACTGGCGGCCAGCGCGGTGATGACCAGATCTAATATAACATAAACACGGCGTGTCAGGCATATTCAAGCACTGGTTCGGGTTTGCCAAGCATGCACAGGACCAACCATTGCCGTCGTCGGCCACAAGTTGGAGGTCGATAAAACCAACAAGCCACCCATGTTTGACGTGGGCAACCAAGATGTAATTGCTTTTGAGGAGCAGTCCAATATGGTCATGGCTCGAGCAGGCAAGGACGATATCTGTTTGAGGAGCAGGTCGCACACTTTTCGTGAGGAAGCGTGATTGAGTCAACTTTGCAAGGAGAGCAAAGACTTGATCATTAAGAGCTTTATCAAGAGGGCGGTTGGCATACCATCATGACTTAAAGGAGCCGATGCCCAAGCATCGAGTTCCTCCAAAGGTAGCAAGCAGACGGAAAGGAGCACGACGTGCGTGGGCTGTCATGTCCAAGTTAGCAAAAAAGGTGCGTGAGAATTCAGATGGTTTGACGCGGGACACGGGGATTGGGGATTTGATGGGCGAGGGCTTGTCCACCTTGATCTCCAGGGCAAAAACATAACGCTGGTTGACAAGTACGAGGCAAGTCTCAGCCTTGCTGCTGAGAAGCGAGATGCTCGATACATTGACGTCTACGAAGAGAGACCGCGAGAGGGCAAGCAATATTGTTTGCAGCAGGGAGACACGGTGAAAAGTGCGCATGTACTGTTGACCACAACGTGAGGTAGATCAGACGGATTGCACGTACCAGGAAAGCCGTGGTTTTCCAACAATTGCCGAGTTCGCTGAAGCGGGAGTTCGGATTGGCGCATGATCATGGGAACAGTTGTATTGATTTCCACGGGGCGCATGAGAGAAACGACGTCATCACCAAAGAGCTCGACTTGCGGGGTCACGGGTGACTCTGGATGGCCGGGAGTGGGGGAGCGTTCGTTAGGTAGTTTGGTCAAAGGAGGGGCGACCGTCACAAAGTTGATGGTAAGATCTTGTTCGACTGCGACGAGTGTGGCCGGTTCCGTCACCGAGCTGGTGAGTCCTTGTAGGATGCACCAGCTGCATGGCACGTCAGAGCATGGAGGATGATGTGAGGACAGCAGGGCAAAGCAGAAAGGTCTACAACTTCCACTTGTCACACTTGGAGTGCTGTCAACGGACCTTTGCACATCATAGAGGCGACCAGCCGTCAGCTTGCGGGGCTGCTGGTGTTGCCACTGCCAGATCGAGACGGTTCGCCGGGCATTCTCTGCGGCCAGGGCAAGCTTGTGCGGAAAAGCCTGCACTCGAGAGCAAGCCTCCAGCTCACCCACGGCCTCAAATTGATGGACCGTGAGATCCATGTTGGGTGGTCCGATCCCAAAGCCCGGGTTGTGGCCCTGGAAGATGTCGTCAAAAGCCCACGAGACTGGAGGAGGCACGCATCAGCTCCTGCGTCGAAAGAAGAGAGCAATGCCAGCACGCAATCAGACATCACATATCAAAATGCATCACTCTCTGATCCCTCGAAGCATCCAAGAGGCAGCACTATCATACCGGAGGCAGCACGGCGTGCGGTTGCCGTCGGCGACCAAATGCATGCAGTGTCGTTCAACAGCTCCAGCTGAAAAAAAAAAAATTAATAAAACTCGAGGGATGTTTGAAAAAGATTAATAAAACCCGAGGATGTTTCACATTGAAAAAGTTTACATCCGGATGTGTAAAAAAAATCAGAAAGTAAAAGCTCTCTCAACAGTGACCACCGTCTTAAAGTGTAGCTTTCGACACAGATTAAGGAACGACAATTTGTTCGCAACACCTGTTGTGAACGAGCGAGCGCGGCGGAGAGCGAAAGCGCGAGGAGAGAGGGCAGCGCCTCGTCTTCTGCTCTGGCACCGTAGTGGTCTCCCGTGCGGGCTCGTTTGCCAGTCTTGAGTGTGACGGTGATTGCACGTCAGAGAACAGGGTCATTATGGCAGAAGCTGCTGTGGAAACGTCGGCGGCGCCGGTACGTCGGAACGGCGTAGATCTTCCTCTGCCCCTTGTCTAGCTTTGCGCTCCTTTCTTTGCGCCAGCTCGCCATGGCCGTGTCATGCGAGCCGTCGTGTGTCAGGCCGGCAATTCAGTTGTGTGCTTGGCTGTGGGGAATGGGTTGTAGGCGGCCACTTCATCCGTGGGTATCATCAATCCACCGCCGGAGATTCGAAGTAAGTTTTGAAGGTTTCACTTTTGGGCTTGTGATGCTCTTGTTCCGTGATCGGGCGCCTCATCATCGATCGTGGCCCATGATAGACATTGTGAACAAAACCGCTGGTTTCGTTGCCAAGAATGGTTCGTTTCATGTCTTGCTCGTTGCTGCCTTCCAGCCCCTTGTGCTGGCCTTGGTACGCACGTTGGTCCATTCACCACCCTTCCCATCCATAGGCTGGGACTTTGCGGACCGCATCCGCAAGGAGAAGGCCGGCGAGGTCAAGTTCAACTTTCTGCAGCCGGACAACCCTTATCATGCCTACTTTGTGCACATGGTTGAAGAAGTTCGCTCAGGCCGCAACAACGGTTCGTCCGCTGCAAATCGTGTCAATCATCTACTGACTTCTTTTCATGATGGTTTGGAATCTCTGCCACTCCCCTGTGCTGTGGTGCTCACCAATTTTTTTTCCCAGAACTCGGCAACATCAACCTTGATCAGGTCACTCTGGATGATGAGGTGAGTCTTTCCCTTTTGGCATAGCTACTCTTAACAACTTGTCTCGATCCTTGACTCTTGCTTCATGCCATGCTACCAACCCGATAGATGGAGGAGGATGCCAAAACCGTCAAGCCCCCGCCCGAGGCCGAATTCATGGACGACCCTCCAACCCTTTCAGCTCAGGACTTGGATGTGATCAAGCTGACAGCACAATACGTGGCACGAAACGGCACTGAATTTCTTCAAACCTTGATGCAGGTTCGAGCCTGATTTGCATTGACCCGTTAATTCCGATCCTATTTGTTTTCCAATCTCTGACATGCCATCCCACGTAGAAGGAAGCCCGCAACTTTCAGTTTGATTTCCTCAAGCCCACGCATCTCCTCTTCAACTACTTTACTAAATTGACGGAACAGTACCGCAAGATCCTTTTGCCCCGTGATGACATGCTCGAGAAGCTGCGCCGCGTGGCCAAGGACCCACTCTCGGTATGTGCATGCGGTCAAGGGCACCCAATCTGCATTGGGCCGACTCTGCTACCGCCGCCCGCAGCTCAATTTGTCGATGCAGCTTGTGCCAGAGGTGGAGCAGATGTCGCTGTACAAAAAGCAAACGGCCGAGGATCGCCAGCGACGGGCCGAAGAGCAGGAGCGCGAGAAACGTGGGTTTCCTCCTGCTCCCTTGACCCTGGATACTCCTCAACCGCACACCTCACAATCCTCTGTCTCACATGGTGCGCGCTATAGGCGAGTTCAACAGCATCGACTGGCACGATTTTGTGGTCGTGGCCACGATTGAATTTGGCCCCGACGACAAGGGTTGGTTTGGGTTTGCTTTGCTTAACTTTTGCTCGTAAGCTTATGTCCTCACTGACGCTCACTTGGTGGTCTTAGATTTGCCACCCCCCGTGACGGCGGAAAGCTTGGGCATCCGCATGGTTCAATTGGACCAGCTGGCACGCGAGGGCTACTCGTCACGCACTCGCCCCACAGAAGCTGAGGAGGCCCCCGCCAAGGACGAGGCAGCGCAGGAGGATAGTGATGTTGAGGTAACACAGCCTTTTGTTTTTGTTTGTGTTTCCCCTTGCATCTTTTGCTGGGCTCCTCTGGCATACCGCACCCAACACCAACCGGCCGTTGCGCGTGGTTTGCAGATGGAGGTCGACGATGACATGGACATGGATGATGATACAACTCCCGCCACAGTGCCGGGGGGGCCAATCGTGGCATCGGCCAACAAGCCTGGGACAATGCCTGCTCAAATGGCCACCTCCGAAGAGCCCGTCAAGATTCGGTGCGTGCAGAGATAGGACCGTGCATTTGGAGCAGACATGAAATCAGGACTCATGCAATGTGCAATGTGCGATTGGGTGGACAGCGAATACGATCCAAAGGCCAAGAAACCCGTCCAGAAAAGAAACGCTGCCGGCGAGCTGCTGCTGGAGTCACCTATCACGGGTACGTACACTCAGGATCGCGATCCAAGCCGGCTGCGCATGGGGGGCGATGGACGTTGATCTGGATCTGATGTTATGGTATACTCGCTTCTTGTCTTCAACAGGCGAGCTGATCCCCGAGTCACAGATGGCCGAGCACATGCGCGTCAACCTGCTTGATCCCAAATGGCGGGAAGACAAGGCGCGGTAAGCATTCCCCAACACGCTCTGTTTTGTTTTGTTCTGTTCTGTTTTGTTTCTTCTTTCGGTTTTGTTGTCTTCTTTTGCTTCCGATTGCCATCCTGGCCATAGCAGCTCCCGCGGCCCCCTGACACTGGGTTGAGAGGCCTTAATCTTACCACGCACCTCATGACTATGCTCACCATTTTATTGCGCCATCCTTGCCGTAGCCAAGAGGAAGAGGCTCGCAAGCGCCAGGAGATGCACCAACTGCAAGGTTCGGGGACCATGCAACACCTCAAGGGGATTGCAGCCAAACGTACGGATATCTTCGGTGCTGGTGATGTTGAGACCGAGATTGGTCGCCAGGTATGTCTCTTTTTTATCCAACAAAACGCATCAAAGAAGCAAGAAGGGAAGGAAGCAAACCCTGGCTCGACACCCATGGCACATCTCATCGATCGACTGGCCACAACACTTTTGCAGGTCGGTGCCGAGCGCGAGCGTCCGGATCCAAACCACCCCACCTGGGATGGCACACCCGTGCTCAAGGGCAAGGACGAGGTTGCTCGCTCACAGGCGCGTGCCCTGGCTGAGCAATCCAAGGCGGCTGCCGCTGCAACGTATGTACAGACCTTGCTGGTTGATCTACCATGCTTGTCGTTTGACGCTCGGACCGGTTATGTGCGATCGGCATGACTGTCTATTCACATTTGTCTCTTCCTCTTTCTCTCTCTGATTCTGCTTGATGGCTGCAGTTCGGGCACTGGGGAAACTCAGCCCCTGAACATTCCTCCAAACATGCAGCCCACCAACTACCCACCCAACATGCAGCCTCCGAGCCAGCCCGCACCCACCCCCATGGCTGCACCGCCACTTGCCCGCCCGCCTCCTTTGCCGTCGTCCACGGCCCCCGCAATGGCCGTGCCACCCCCAACATCTGCACCGGCCCCCGCCCCTCGTCCGGCCTATCCACCGCCACCTACCTCTTCGACAGCACCCCCCAACCTCGTTGGAGGTCCGTCTGAGGCCTGCACGGGATTGCATTCTCGGTAGCACTCATGTCTTTGCGACGACATTTTTCACACGCCTGGTTTGTCGTTTTGCATGTTAGGTCTGAATCTGCCACCCGCCACAGGAGGCGCTCCACGCGGGTGAGTGGGACTTGTCCCGATTGAGGAATCTTGATTCTGCATCTGACTGCTCTCACGCGGCACACACTGAACATACAGGATGTATCCCCCTCCTTCTTCGGGTGCTGGCACAGCTGCGGCGCCCGCACCTGCGCCCGCGCCCGGACCAACGCCTACGCCAACTCCAGCGGCGCCTGCTCCAGCTGCGCCTGTGACGGAGGAGCCTCAGCCAGCGGCCGAGGTAACCTCCGAGCCGCCTGCCAAGAAAACAAAGGCTGATACAGTTCTTTCGACCTTGGTACCAGAGGAAGAGTTTTTGCAGACACATTCAGGAAACGTTACCGTCACGGTCCAAGCCGATGATGAGGCAGCCGAAGGACGTTCCTTTTCGGTCACCCTGCCGTATACGGCTACGGTAAGTACTTCGTGCTGCATCGGCCAGGCGGCTTTGATCTTTTACATCTTGTCCTCGACGAGTTTTCTCATATGCTGGATTGCCCGTATTCCTGCGGCTGCTTTAGGTCGGCGATCTGAAGAGCGAGCTTCAGACCATGTCTGGCTTGGCCAAGAACAAGCAGAAGCTCACCCTCATGGGTATGGCATTTGGTAATAGCAACACCCTGGCTTTCTATAATCTCGAGTCGGATAGTCCTGTTCAGCTGACCCTGAAGACGCGCGGTGGTCGCAAGTAAGCAAGTGGAGGAAAGTTGCGCTGTACAAGTTCTAGCACAACTTCAAGAATTGATTTTTCTTGCGTTATAATTCAAAATGTCGCGTTGTGGTTTACTTTGTCAAAGTGGTCGAAAGTTTCCAGACTCGGAAGAGAGTGCCAAGTCAATTTCATCGCTGATGCAACACTGCTGCTTAAAAAAAGAAGAGAAAGAAAAGAACAAATCAAAAGGACAAAGAAACAGTCGACATTGGGGAGCCCTAGGCGTGCTCAACACAAAAAACGGACAGACGAGCGTCGACGCATCGGTGGGTGTGGAAACTATGAGACACCCAGTACTCTCCGAAACATTACCGCCGTGCCGACTTTGGGGTTGCCTTGGCAGAGCCAGTACGTTTGGCAGATTTTGGAGTTGTCGGCTTGCTGGCAGCCTTGGGAGTAGCGGGCTTGCTGGCAGCTTTGAGGGTGGCGGGCTTGCTGGCAGCTTTGGGAGTAGCGGGCTTGCTGGCGGCCTTGGGGGTGGCGGCCTTGCTGGCGGCCTTGGGAGTAGCGGGCTTGCTGGCGGCCTTGGGGGTGGCGGGCTTGCTGGCGGCCTTGGGAGTAGCGGGCTTGCTGGCGGCCTTGGGGGTGGCGGGCTTGCTGGCGGCCTTGGGGGTGGCGGCCTTGCTGGCGGCCTTGGGAGTAGCGGGCTTGCTGGCGGCCTTGGGGGTGGCGGGCTTGCTGGCGGCCTTGGGAGTAGCGGGCTTGCTGGCGGCCTTGGGGGTGGCGGGCTTGCTGGCGGCCTTGGGGGTGGCGGGCTTGCTGGCGGCCTTGGGGGTGGCGGGCTTGCTGGCGGCCTTGGGGGTGGCGGGCTTGCTGGCGGCCTTGGGGGTGGCGGCAGGCGAGGCCTTGGCCTTTTTGGCTGGTGTGGCGGCATCGGCGGGCTCCTTCTTGGCATCACCATTGGTGGCCTTGGCTTGTCGCTTGGCTGGTACCTTCTTGACTGGTGCCTTCTTGGCTGGCGCCTTCTTTTTGTTCTGCGGTGCCTCTGTCTCCTCCATATCCTCCTCCATGGGTTGGTACTCGGTGACGGCTTCCTGAAGCATGTCTTGGACAGTGACGGTAGACTTGGCGCCAGTCTTAACGGACGTGCCAAGCTTGAGGGTCGACTCGGCAGCATCCAGCTCATCAGCAGTGGCATGCCACACGGGAAGAGCAATGGTGTTATCTGCTTGAATCAAGACAGCCTGCAGAAGCTTTTCCTTGTGGGGAAGGACGTCAATGATGTGAGGCATGGCCACGAGGACGTTCTCACCGAGCTGCTTCCAGGTCATGGCACTATTGCCAATGCGCAGAGAGCTGTCGCAAAACACATTGTGAGTCGAGCGTGAGTTCATGCAAGAGACGGGCGCAAAGGATGGTCTGTGCAACGAACCAGCTGGAGCCACTGAGGTGAAAGTATGAGGCCTCGAGGGCACGACGAATGGCGGGAGTGAACTTGCGGTTTTTGAGCTTGACGCCAACAGGTGATCTAAGATTCAAACGAGGTGAGGCAAGAACCGGGGGCCGGGGGAACAGCATCATGGCGCCATTAAGGCCAATACTGTAACTGAAACGGAAAAGCATACTTTTTCTTGCTGGTGAACTTGGTGCCCAGGAGACGGGACATGGAAGGCAGCACACTGCACATGTTCGGGAGAGCATGATGAGGAAGCACGTCGAGTGATGATGATGCACGACGAGGACCAAGCAAGGGGTGGGCATACCGCTCATCGGCCATGAAGAAATCAAAAGAGTTGAGCAACTGGCGGCGCGCTTCATGTGTTTTGAACTCCTTCTCAAGTCGGCTGTAGCCAATGACCTGTTGCAAACCAATCAACTTTGAGCTGTCTGAAAGGCGCTGATGGTCAGCTCCTCTTGTGTTTGGACAAGCGACGCTCGCAGGGAGAGAAGGGCAAGCCCCAACAGTCCCCTCTCCCCCCTCGCAAAATAAAAAAAAAAATAGACGAAAGCATCTGCCACCCCGAATCCCTAACGAGGACCGACCGTCAAATTCTTGTGGCCTTCTTGAGCCGCAATTGTGGCAAAGTACTCTTCGGGGTCTTTGACAATGAGGCACAGGCGAGCGCCATCGTGGTCATACAAAAAGTGCTTCAATGGGCTGAGGGAAGGGAAACAGAAACAA
>NW_001865058.1:247429-261228 GCF_000002865.3 Monosiga brevicollis MX1
GGGCTTGAAGTGCAATAGGAAGCCAATCGTACATGCGAAAGGGCTTGCTCGGTTTGCGAGGGACACCGGCCAGGGTGATGAGCATGTAAACGCCGCGTTCTTCATCGAGGAGACTCTCATCCTCGTTCTTCTTGAGGTAGGCCGTGAGGGCCTTGCAGGCCTTGATGACCTGGATGAACGTGCGGCAGCGAGATGAGGGGCTGATGCGCGCGCCGTGGCGTGCACGCCGGCTCGGGATGAAGTACGGAAAACGAACCTGGGCTTGGTCCAACTGCATGCTGCTGCTGTTCTATTACCAGTCCTCACGTCACACGACCGACAAGGAGGACACACCGCTCTTTAGCTGGCACTGCGCCTTGCCAAGACACCTGAATCCCGTGACTCGACCGCTCCGTCTGATAGAGAGAGAGAGAGAGAGAGGGAGAAGGAGAGAGAGAGCGAGAGCGAGAGCGCGCGCGACTCGAGGCACAAAAAAAGAGAGAGAGCGTGAGAGCGCGTGAGAAACTGAAAGAGTGTAGGTCAAATGGGTTCAAGGAATCAGAGAAACGGGTAGTAGGAGGCAATGATCAGAGAAGTGTATTTGTCAGCTTTGATAACAACTGAGAAAAAAAGCATGAGGAAGAGAATTGAGGAGGCAAAGATCAAAATGAGAGCAACAAAGAAAAGAAGACAAATCCCCAGAGATATCGATTCAAACCAGCTCAAAAGGCAGAGATTCCGTCCACGAGCAGTACCTGGAACACGTGCTCTTGGCACTTCTTAAGCTTTAACTGTGATACCAACCACCATGTGTGTGTTCGACTGGCTTGCTTGTCAGACGTTTCCGTTTGTCTGACAAAATGATTTGTCAGACAATTTGCTCTTTCTTTCTTTTCTTGTTATCACATGTGGTACATGTACATGAGTGCTTTCTCTCTTCGCTCTTACCAATTCATCTCCTTCTTTCTCTCTCTCTTTCTCGCTCAATCTGTCTCTCTACTAAAAAGCCGCCTCTGCCTTTTGATGAGCGACTTGCGGTACCCCGGCCGCACCCCGGCTTGGCACGGAGATACATTCGCTTGTGGTCTGCGCCCTTTCCAACGCCGAGAACGAGACAATTGACCAGACTCCCGTCCGCCAGCAGACCAAGCGCTCGAGGCCACACAGCCCGACTCGCCAGACACACGGGCCTACCGTCTTCCATGCATGCATGCACGTACAGCAGTGATGGCGCTTGTCAACGAACCGCTGCTCTGCTCCCCATTCTTCACCCCCTTCGCTCGAGATCTTTGTCAGTCACAGGCCTGGG
This sequence comes from Monosiga brevicollis MX1, assembly GCF_000002865.3. Lineage (NCBI taxonomy): Eukaryota > Choanoflagellata > Craspedida > Salpingoecidae > Monosiga > Monosiga brevicollis. Next base: position 248,718 of record NW_001865058.1, read on the forward strand.
TTGGACATGGGGAGTGCGAGGATGCCTGTTCTGTTTGGTCGCCTGCTGTAAATTGCCCTGGCTTCCGCCCGCGCTGAGCCTTGGCCTGATTGCGGTCGCGCAAACGCTGCCGTAGTCCAAGAGCGCAAAGCCAGAGGCGAGTGTGTGGCGCGGGCCTTCGTTGTAGCGTGGGCCTTCGGTTGATCCCGGCGGGACGGCTGCTTGGAGTTGGCCCGCCAACCCAAACGTACACGGCATCTGGCCCATTGAGCAACATGGTGCGCCTCATCCAGGCGGACCTGCTAGCCTTGCTGGCTTATCTCGTTGTGCCCGTATGCACGCAATGGACACCGGGACCGGGCGCCTCTGCGTATCTGACCAGTCCCAGCTGGCGTTCCGACACCACGGCCCAGGGCACACACACCATCTTCAACGTTGCCGGCTTCAACACCAGCTATCCCATCCTAAACAACGACTACTACTACGACCACAGCCCCTTCTTCACAGATGCCAACTACATCAATGTGGCTGGCAATGCCGACGCGGTCGTTCACAACTTTTCACGTTTCTCGCTAGACGACGCTCGCTACCACGCGGAGCCCGGCAATGGTAGTGCCTCTGCTACCCTGCAAACGCTCCGCTACCTATTTCGTCTTGGAGCACCCGGTTCAAGCTATGATCGCAGCCAACTGCAGTCAACCCACGACTACCTCGAACTTTACGTGACGCTCTTCCTGTCCTCGGGTGTCTCCCAGCGTCTTCTCATGTTCTTGGCCGAGGGTGCTGATGACTCCCGCTTCGTGGTCAAGCAACCAGCAAGCCTGGCTGGCCTGGTCTTTGCACCAAACCAGCCCGCGTCCCGCCTCAGCCTTGCCACCAGCGTGCCAGAGACGCTTACTCACCTCCAATTCACTCTTGTGTACCGATCTACCGGTTACCAGGAGCTCCTGGTCTTTGGAGATCTCGCCGTGCTTGCCTGCACGACTCGAGGCTGCCCTTGCTATCCCGGCGAGTATTTTGGTGCCAATGGCTGCACACGCTGTCCTGCGGGCCGCTTCACGGCCGAGTGGAACGCCTCTAGCTGTGGCCCCTGCCCTGGCGACCTTGTTCCCAACGATGATCGGACCGGGTGTCGCTGCCCACCCTCGATGGTGCCTGCTCACCCCGGATCAGACACCACCTGCGCGCCCTGTCCAGCAGGAACGCGCCAACACTACATAGGCACAACCTGCTTTCCTTGCAGCACGGGCACGTTTTCAGCAACCACGGGTGCCACGTCATGCAGTCCCTGCACACCGCCTGCGGAACATCCGCAGGAACCCTGCCCACCCGGTCATCTCTTTCTTAATTGCACTGCTTCTCACGACCGAGGGTGCCGAGGTGCGCCCTTTCTCCCAGGCCAGCTCTGCCTGCCCCATACCATGCCCGTCTCCTGTCCTCCTCACTTGTCTTGCTCATGACCAACAGATGTTACGCCGCCGACACCTGTGCTGGTGGGCCGCGAGCAGCTGCAGCTGGTTACAAGTGAGGCAGGCCTTGCAGTTTATAAAGATGTCCAGGAGGCACGCACCGATCCATACGTGCTGCCCACAGTGGCGTACGTTGACGATCAACACGTCAACCTTTCTGCTGCCGCAGCTGTCTTACCCGATCCCTCTGCTGTTCATCTGGGTGCGCATCCCCTTCTCTACCCATCGACAGACTGTATGCCTTCTTGCTTCCCCCACGCTAACGTGCCTTAACCTTGCGCTTTTAGAACGTGTGGGCAATTACACGATCGAATTCTGGGCTTTGGATGCGACTGGCAATGCTGGCGTGGCGCAAGTGCTTGTGCTTGTCATAGATACCACTGCGCCAATGATATCGTTGTGCAACGGAACCCGCCTCACCAACGGCACCCGCTGGTGGATTCGCGCTGGCGAACCCGTTGCCCCACAGCTATACGATGTCTGTGCCTATGACATGACCCCGAGTCGCCCCCTTGTGCGCTCATTCGGAGACATGATACCTTTGCTGCCAAAACAACTCCCAGCCAATTTTTCTGTTCGCTACGTGGCACAAGATGACGTGGGGCATGTCACCATTGTCATCGTCACGGTGACCAGCCACGATCGAATACCACCCGAGCTTCGCCTTGTCGGCTCGGCGGACCTGCACGTGGAGGCTCAGCGCCATGACGACTCGGCCTTGATCTGGGAAGACCCTGGGGCCACCGCTTTGGACGCCGTGGATGCCATGCTCCACCCGAAAGCACCACCACCCGCTGTACAACGGGACATCATGAGTGTATCTTGGGGACCGACAGACGTGACGGGACCTGGTTGGTCGTGTCCGACCTTTTTCGAACCTTGGCATGTCGCAAGCGACACGCCGTCCATGTCCTCCACAACAATAGGGACACCACTGACATCAGCCACGACCCAGGCGCTCAATTCGAGCACCGCCCTTCCCCTTCAAGTGCTGCTGTCTGCCCCTCCCGGGACCGTGTACCAAATTCGCTATTCTGCCCGCGACCTGACGGGCAACGTCGCCACGGTCCATCGGGTTGTCACCATTCAGGATACCCAAGCGCCCGTCTTTCATGTCACCAGCCATTTGATCTGGTGGCATACTGATGAGGCACCAGGGATGCACCTCCCAAGCTTGAGCGTCGTGGATGCAGTTGATGGGCATCTCGAAGCAGCAGTGTGCGTGCGTGCAGCGCGCTTCTTGCCCGAACCCGCGGTGCCTCAGCCCCTAGTCGTGGCTGGACGAATTCCAGTTGATTATTCTGTTTCTTTGCGCAATGTGACCCCGGCGGCGCCAGCGGGCACGCTTTTTCAGCTCGAGTATCTTGTTGCAGATGCCCTTGGACATTTGGCATGGACCCAGCAATTGGTGGCTGTGGTGGACGTGCGAGCACCCCTCGTTGTCTTGCGCGGACCCACCATCACCCAGGTCCCCTATGGAACGCAATTCCGCGAACCTGGTTTTGTGGCGGCTGTAGGGGTCACCGTGACCGTGTCTGGCCTTGAGGAGCTGGATGTGTACCAGCCTGGCCGCTATGAGCTACTGTATGGGACCCTTGGCCGAGCGGTGGCGACGCGTTGGATTGACGTGGCCGAGTACAAGCGTCCAGCAGAGGAGGCCGTCGTCCGGCTGGAGCTGGAACGCAGCGTCGCTGCTGATACGCGGCGTCTATCTGAATTGGTGCAGTCGGCGTTGCCCGACTGGGGCTACATCATCCTCAATGACTGGCAAACAAACGGCAAGCGCCGCCGTGCACTCTCCAACATCCTGGAGCTGAGCGTGCGACGCAGGGACTCGAACTTCACTTCAGTCCCAGGCACGACCATCGCGTCGTGGCTGGCAGAGGGAGCAGCAGACCGTGCAACCTTTGAAGCTGCGTTGGGGGCGCACATCAACGTTGTTGCCACGTCGTCAACCTGGCTAGCAGCTTCCAATGGCAACCGTTCAAACGACTTGCCCGTGTGGGTGATTGGTGCTGCGGTTGCGGGAACATGCCTAGTATGTGCGCTAGTGTACCTGACGCGACAGCGGCGACGGCGGCGGCATCAACGGCCCCTCGTATCTGGCCGCCAGTACGACATGAGCAGCATGGATGTGGATGGGTGTTCGTTGTCCACGCCACTGTCGGAGCGACGATTCGCCGGCTCACACATGGTGACGGCCCCCCACCTTCGGGTGGCGTACCTACCTGGGTTTGAGCATTCGAATTCGTCGGCGTGGGAGAGTGGAACGGATAGCAGCGTGCTGCCGGGACCGCCCGTGGCGCCTCGGCCTTCTACAAGCTTGAGCACTCCATCTTTTGGGGAATACGCAGCGCTGGACGATGCGCCGGTGGTTGAGCTGCCTGAGTACGCCGAGCCAGACGAGGTGTCTGCACCGGCTGTCATCGTTCATGACTTGCACGAATACGAGTACGCGCCCTCGGGTGGGGCGTTGACACGACGGGCAACCCAGGTCGAGTATGCCTATGCCGAGTCCTTTGAGGCATCGCGACCCTCAAGCGTCGCCACTGACAGTATGTATGAGACCCCAACACCGCGCGCAAGTAGCCATGATGGCACCAACGAGCACGATCACTCGGCAGCTGAGTGTGCAGCCACCACCCCGGACAATGGCAATCCGCATGCCGGCGAGGGAGACTTTGATGAACCACTTTACCAGGAAGTCCCACCGCCGCTGCCGCTGCGTCAACCCGCGCTTTCCACTGTAGTCGAAGGGTTACTATGCGATGCAGGTTCACTTGAAGGAATCAATGTTGCTGTTGACGCTAGTCACGAGCAGTTAAGTGAGAGCCAGCATGCGAGTTTGCGCGATGTTCTCAGCCCAGCCGAAAGTGACCACACACAGCCAGAAAAGGACCAGCCGCTGAGCCAGAGAGACTGTTTCCTGCCTCCGACGTGTGCCTCCCCCCCTGTCCTGCGCTTCGAGCAGCCCTACGATGAAGCCCATCAGCCGAGTTTGAGCATGCTAGAGGGCGACCCGAGTAGCTAGCCTGATGTTGTGTGTACCGTCCCTCTCATAAGTTATCATTATTATTGGCGATGAAACTGTATTCGAATCGACCGGCGTGGCAGCGCTTGGTGACTCTTTGAACTTTCACTTGGGTGCCAGCGACAGTCTCCCCCCCCCCCCTACCCTTGTCTCTCTCTACATACATGCGAACCAGCCTTCTGCATTATGGTTTTTAGAAGTTTCCCATAACAATTCACTGTTCACATGAAAGAGAGAGACAGAGAGAGACAGAGAGAGACAGAGAGAGACAGAGAGAGACAGAGAGAGACAGAGAGAGACAGAGAGAGACAGAGAGAGACAGAGAGAGACAGAGAGAGACAGAGAGACAGAGAGAGACAGAGAGACAGAGGGCGAGACAGGGACAGAGACAAAGAGAGACAGAGGGAGAGACAGGACAGGGACAGAGAGGGAGACAGGGACAGAGACAGAGAGAGAGACAGAGACAGAGAGACAGTCAAAAAAAAAAAAAAAAAAAAAAAAAAAAAAGACAGAAAAAGACAGAAGAGATGACGCAATCAAACGTTATCCATATTATTTTTTTTTTGCTTGCGTGATCATTTAACGCAGCAGAGGGGATGCCCCTTTGAATCATACGCGCGCTTCTGCTCTGACACACCTCTTTTTTCCTCTTCTCGTCTTCCGGTCTCAATGCTTGCCTCGATCTCGGGGAGATGGCAGCAGCGGTCACAACCGGCTGTTGTTCGAGCTGGTCTCGGCGCCGGCGCCGGTCTTGGGCAGGGTTATCCATGGTAGTAGTTGTGCTCTTCTTTGTGTGGATCGTGACATGCCATGCCCAAAACACCTCTGCTCCTCCGGTTAGCAGCTCGATGGCGCCGAGAACGCCTACTTCCCCAATCGGCGAAACCCAGGTGCGGATGCGGGCCGTGCTCACGGCGCAGGAGGCGCTGCTTGAGAATCTGCGCTCCGCCTTGGCTGCTAGCTGGACCGACATGCTGTGCGGCTCCAAGGTGAGTTATGTCGCTTGGTGGGTTGGAAGCGTGATTCGAGTGGGTTGGTCTGCTTTCATGTCGCGCGGTCCATTGTACTGCGTAGATCTGCACAGGCTGTGTGGCACTGGCCTGCGAGTCGGTGCTGGCCGACAAGTCTTGTGCTACCAGCTATGGTGGATGTTCTAGCGTCACCAACGGCACCAACAGACTCCTCAGCTTCACCTCTTCTACGGTCACCACCGTGTCGAACCCACACGGGCCAGACCGCTCAGCCATGGAGCTTCGGCGAGACATGTGCCTGTTCGAGGATGTCAAGCCCGACAACGATCATCCAGTATTTGGTATTCCAGACCCTTCCGTCGGTAACGCCACGACGCGTCTCCAGGAGAACACGGAAGCTGCTCTCAAGTGGCAGTTTGCTGCGTCGCCTCGAGGCGTCTTTCGCGCCTACCCCGGGCATGCGCAGGAGACATGCTATGCATGTGCGTGCGTCGTGTTATTGCCGGCGCTTCCTGATCCAGAGCGCTTGGCACCTTCAAGTCCTCACTCGTTTTTTTGCCGATCGGGGCCTGCACCAATTATTGGGACTGCACAAAACTAGATGACCCGCGTTTCACACCGTGGTATGCAGCTGCTGCCTCGGGTCCTAAAGACGTGGTGCTGGTGCGTCTATTCGTGACCTACTCACGGGGATATGTGAGCGAGAGCATTGGAATCAACCTCAATTATGCTTGAATCTGGTAGATTTTGGATGTCTCGGGCTCGATGGTGGAGCAGGGACGGATGGTTCGTACTACTGCGGCTTGTGACGTGCACGTCCACTGTGTTTGTGTTTGTGTGGTCCCTCAAATTTTGTGGCGGCCATGACGGCTCTGCTTGACCTGTGAACCACAGAATGCACTGCGCCGTGCCGCCCTGGAGGTTCTAAAGACACTGAGCTTGGCAGATTACTTTGGCGTGGTGCTTTTCAATGACGATGCCTACCAGGTGCGAACCAATGTTTGTTTCATCGCGCTCCTCTGCGAGGATTGCAAACCTGTCTCGTTGTTTGGTTGGCTTTCTGATTCTTTTGCGCAATGTTGGCGTCCATGAACCGCCCACCATTTCCGACTGGTGGTGCTGATGTTGTCGGGTGGCACAGCTTCGTGTGGCTGGGCAAGAGCCCAATCAGCTGGTGCAGGCAACGCGCTACAACATTGATGCCATGATAGAGTTGCTGGCGTCCGTCGTCCCCAGTGGCGAGACCAACTACCAGGCGGCTGTGCAGGAAGGTTATGCCTTGCTGCGGCTCACCAGGGCATCTTCTGGTTGCCATCGTGCCTTGCTCTTTGCTACGGTGCGTGACATTGAGTTGTCGTCCCGTTGATGTTGGCATGGCGTGGCGTCCTTGTGGAGCAAGCACGCCTGATGAGATGGCCCTGGTTATCTGGTGTAGGACGGTCGACCCAGCGTTGGCCCCACCTCGAGCAATGACCTGGCGGAGATGGTTCGGATGGAGAGCGCTGCTGTGGAAGCGGCTGTTGGTCAGAGACCGCATTTGTGGACCTATAGTCTGGGCCCAGCAGCCTCGCACAGTGTTCCGGCAGCCATGGCTTGTGCTGGCGGAGGGGTTTGGAGCCGTGTGGCGGATCGCAACACCACAGCTTTGATTCAGCAAATGGTGCACTTTTACGACTTTTTCGCAATGACGCACAGTGGCACTTCGACGCCCACATGGCTCGAGCCTCACGCCGCCTCCCCAGGCACGGTAGGTAGGGCGCTGGCTTGCTCATCGTGCAGTTGGCCACATCAAAGGTCTGTGCATACGTGGCTAATGTGCGGACATGATCCTGAACCGTGGTGTGGATAGATGACCACAGTTGCCCAAGCGTTGTTCGACGAGTCCACGACTCCAGCCACTCTGGTAGCGGTGGTGGGAATGGATTTTCGGACATCGGAGCTCACGGCCATTTCTACATCGAGGATGGCTCAGCTGCTGGCGCTGCATGCTCGCTCGCAGACATGTGTACAACCGGCTCACGTAGCTGCACAAGCATGCGTGCTGCAGCGTTTACGTTGGGCCCAGGGCTATCAATGCGCTGCCGATGCCGATTTGAACTGTTCCGTGGATGTCCCGTCTTGTCCCCGGAACCCGGTGGCCATGGTGCCTGAGCCCATGACTGACTCTTTGTGCAGTGCGACACGGGATTCTTACGATGCTGAGGTTGGTGTGGCCCAAAGGCATGACGCGGGCCTGATTCGGGGGCATTTCTCACGTGCCTGCGAACCCTCTCTCCCGCGCTCGCAAATGTGTACAGGCCTGTGATGGTTGTTTCAAGGTGGATGGGAGTGGAAGCGAGACGCCGTCGTGGTTGGACACACTGGTCTCGACTCTTGCGTTTGCAGCCTTGGTCTTGTTCACGCTGGGGTGTTGGGTACGTTTGCGCCGGGCACCAAATCTTTCATAGGGCGCAATTTTGAGGATTTATCGCGACCCAACCCATGCGTGATCCCCCCCCCCCACACTTTTTTTTTCTGTGCCTGGCGGGTGCGTAGAATTTGTGCAAGGGCAATTGGCGATGCCAGTGCCTCCGACGTTGCACGCACCGACCCCTACAGGATACAGGAACATCTGGGAATGCACGCGCACGTGAGATAGTCCACCCGCCTCCAGCCGTGATTGAGCCGCTTTTTGGACCCTGGTACGAAGTCCAGTTGGACGACAGCGACGCAAACAGCGACAGGGATGATGACCTCGGCGATGGCGACCTTGACGCTCCACCAAGCTATGATAGCATTGCATTTGAAGCAGGGCCGACACCGCCTCCATATGATTCGCACGCTTCAACCCGAGAGTCGAGCGTCTGAGCCCCAGCCCCATGCTCTACGACCCCAGAGCCAAGGGCCCAAGCGCCAACAGCAGTGCTTCCGCTCATGCGCACCATCTCTCTCGCCTCACACCACACAATGTACACCTTGTCCAACTGTGGCCAGTAGCACATGCTAGCCCTTGTCGTGCCGCGTGTCGTATCAAAATGAAGACTTAAGAGTATGATCTTGCATAGCGTTGAAGCCATAACATCAAAGCCATAGCGTTGCAGCCACAGCATAAAAGCCAAAGAAGCCAAGCCGCCGTAGCGTTGAAGCCAAGCCGCCATGGCGTATCATGAGTGCATCAGGATAACAACAACTTGTACAACGGCTAAATTGTAAGAAAAAGTTGTCATCAACAAAGTTCGTTTTCCTCGAACAGTTAGTGGACGAACGGCGGCGACTTGATGATGAAGGCGTATGGAGCACGGTGGCGGCGGCGGTTTGGCGTTGCCCTGGGGGTGGTGGCTCTGGTGGGGCTGACGGGGCTTGTTCAGGCTGCCCCTGTTGAGAATGTGAACATCCGCACGACCAATTGTGAGGACATTAGTTTTAGCGTGATTGAGGCACCCAATGCAGATAGCCCGTTGCCTGGCTATCAGATTGTGCTTGACGACCCCGTTCGGCAGCCAGAGGATGGCTTTATACCGGGTAACCCGATTGTCTTTGGCCTCATGATTACGGGCAAGGACCTCTACCACGAATACCTGGGCCGCAAGTCCATGGACTGTTTCCTCAACCAGACCTATGACCGCAAGGTTTTGATCGTTGTCAATGACTCGCCAGAGTATAGCATGGTCGACGGTCCCAGCGAGTGGCTCCGTGCGCGGCAGTTGCCTGAGCCACCTCGAGAGAGGTCATGCGTAGTCGAACTGCGGGTGCCTCCCCGCCAATTCGTACTGGGAGACCTGCGCAACATTGCCATCAATGCCGTTCCCTTGGGGGCGGTGTGGGTCCAATGGGACGACGATGGTGCGCTCGCTCATGGCGCCCCGCTTCTTCTATTTTTTTTCTTTTTCTTTTTTTGTGCATGACTTGACGATGCCCAGCCCAGTTACCCCTGTGCGCTTGCTTTGTGTGGCTCATTTTGAAACTTTGTGCGCTCTGCGGTCATATGCCATTAGACTGGCGTGGGTCGCACTTTGTTCGCTTAGAACTTGAGAACATGTTCAAGCGTCACGCCCTGGTGGGTTACATGGCAGCCGAGTATAACCTGTACATGCAGCTCAACAGCACTTGGCGCTTTACCAGTAAGTCATGCCGCCTGTTCCCCCTTGACTCTTGAACGACCTCGAGGAGGCCCTACGTCTTTAGCGAGTGCGAATATCTTTCATGACTGCATCCACCCGTTCTCGCCCCGGCAAAAAAAAACAGACCCACAAGGGTTGCACGGAACCATCATGGCCTACAAGTCTTCCCAGATTGCGGAGCTACAATACCCCAGCCTGGGGCGAGCCGAGGACTCCAAGTTTTGGAACCAGCTACGGGAGAACAAGATTTCGCACACTTCATTGAACAACGACCCTTGGCTCTACTTTAAGCTGTTTCATGGAACAAACACCTGGGGTGCTGCGCATGCCGGGCAGCAGCGCGGCCAAAACGATGTGTGGTGTACGCGCGACGAGGGTTTTGGCTGCGACAAAGAAACGGCCAATGAGTACCACCGGTTTGTTCTCAGCGTTTATCGTGACTGGCACCAGGTCTTTGGTGTCGATCCCACCACTGCAGCCTGAATCGTGTTGTGAATCGAGTCTTGAGTGATATTCAAACCATCAAACCTCAGACAACCGACCAACTTGCCCCGGGGCACTATTCTACCCTGCGACAGGCATTCAACAGAGTGGGGCGGGCGTACGTTTTGAACGTACAAAGAATCCAGCGAACCCTCTTTTCCAGTACCCCTTCCTGGCATTCGAGCAGTTGGTGCCGTCTGCCTGCAATGTGAGCCATGCCTCGGGCGATGACAATCACTTTGCATGTGGTGGTCATTGATGACAGCCAAATAGCTCGTTTGGATGTTCGAGAGGTCTCACCAGAGCCCGTGAGTAGCCGGCACCAATCTTTTTTCCCTCGCACCGGCACACCACCTCGACTCGCCATCCCCCTCGGCCCAGTTGTCCTTCCTCCCTGTATCATCTGTTCACTGGCTCTCTCTCTCTGTCTCTGTCTTTGTCTCTGTCTCTGGTCTCTGCCGATCTCTCTCTCTCTCTTTCTCTGCTGTGCCTCTTGCTGTTTATCACTCTCTCCCTCTCTCTCTCTCTCTCTCTCTCTCTCTGCCTTTGCTGTTTATGCCTTGCTCATCAACCAAACCAATTCATCTCTCTTTTTCATCTCTCTCTCTTTTCAGCTCTCTCTCTCTTTTTCATCTCTCTCTCTTTTTATCTCTCTTTCTCTCTTTCATCTCTCTCTCTTTTTATCTCTCTTTCAGCTCTCTCTCTTTCATCTCTCTGTCTTCTCTCTCTATCTCTCTGTTCTCTTCTCTGACACAAGCACCAAGACAAAAGAAGACACGTGTGCATTGCTTTTCATTGCGGTTTCTTCGATTGGTACTGTCTTTATGCGTTTATGCCTCTGGTTTTCTTCTGAGCAGAAGAGCTTCTCTAAAGTTGTTTCAAGCGTCATCACAATCTCTGGCTCCTGCTTGCATCTCTGCCTGTGTCGAAAAGCCTACCATTGCCTATCTCTGCATATTGGCCGTCTTGGGATCCATCCTGTCGTTTCTCGCTCAGCAGGCGTTCGTCTCTGCTTCGCCTTGGTCATTCCCATTTTTTTCGAATCGTGTGACGGTACGGCAGCGCATCGTGTGACCGAGTGAATGCGGCCTTGAACACTAAGAAAGAGAACATGGCGCGCATTGAGGGGAGCGGGGTGCACCTTGGCAGTCACACAAAGGCACACTGCTGAAGCAGGGTCTTCACGTGTGCAGCCGCCCGCGTTTCTGCGACCACTTGCCCTTTTGCACGCTCACACGACACTTGGCTGTCGTCTTGCTATAGTAGTTGCCGCTTTGCCCTCCCCGTCGCGAGCAATCAGGATCAAACTATCACCCAGACCAACAGTACGTGCACGGCGCTGGCGACACTGGAAATGCTCCGTCACTTGCATCGACGTTGAAACTCACTGGATGTGATATTGTAGACAATGGCCAACGTTCCCGAGGTGCAGCAGCTCGAGCAGAGCGTCAACGATGCCGTGGAGAAGCTCGAAGTTCAGTCTCGCGAAGTCATGCGCAAGGAGTTTGAGTGCAGCGCTCGCTGTGCCAGCAACACGTCGCTCAAGACGGCTGATTACCATCAGTGCCTGACCAGCTGTGGTCAGGGCACTCAGGCCGTCGCCGTGACCATCCAGAATGAGCTCAACTCCCTGCAGGTTGGTTGCAATTGAGTGAATGATGCTTCTGGCCCATGCTTGGGCGTCGCAGATCCAAGGGCTGCAGCCTCGAGCCTCGAATCCCTTTTTTGCTTGAATCTGTCCAGCTCACCCAAAGGACTGTGTCTGATCACACCCTCATGCTCCATAGAACCAATTTATCACATGCATCAACTCCTGCGCCAACGCGGGCAATCAGGCTGAATGCCAGGCCCAGTGCGCCAAGGACAGCATGACCACCATTCCGGCATTTGTGCAGCGCGTGCAGGCCGTCATCTCAAAATACAACTAGAAGCTGGCAAGGAGCATCAGACCTGCCCCCCCCCGCCCAGCCTTTCTCCAGAGCTCACTCATGAGGAACAAGTTGATGTCCAAAAGAGCCATTGCGCTAACGCTCTCGCGTCCAGCCTTTTTTTTTTTTCACCTTCCCTTGGCCCTTCATGCGGGCCTTGAGCTTCCACCCAGGGTTTCCTGCCTTTGTTCTTTTGGTGCCTCCCATCCCCATCCTGTGTCTGTGACCGAATTGAGCTCCCGAGAATACCCGAAAAAAGCCAAGCCAAGCCTCTGCCCTGCCCCTCCTCCTCTTCTGCTCGGCCAACCTCCTGCCAACCCCCTTTCTCTCCCCAATCCCGCCTCCGCCTCCTCCGCTGCTTGAAATCATGGCTTCTTTTTGTCTGACAAACTGATTCACACTGTGACCAAGAACACACACACAGAGTCTCTTGATCTATCAGCCATACCCTCCCCAACACCCCTCTCTCTCTCTCTCTCTCTCTCTCTCTCTCTCTCTCTCTCTCTCTCTCTCTCTCTCTCTCTCTCTCTCTCTCTCTCTCTCTCTCTCT
>NW_001865058.1:261378-296063 GCF_000002865.3 Monosiga brevicollis MX1
GTGCCCCCCGAGGCCCTGTGCCCCCCCTGCTCCTGTTCCCCTGAGCTCCCGCGGTTGTCTTGACCGAGGAGGTGTGTGATTGAGTTGAGCCGACGGTCGCTCCAGGCGTTGGTTTGGGGTACTTTGTTCTGACTGTCGTCCGTAGACCGTTTTGACGCACGGGGCACGCGCCAAGATGAAGGCGATGGCGACGGCGGCGGCGGCGGCGGCGGCCCAGCTGGTGATGCTGCTCCTGATTGCCGGTCCCGCAGCGTGTCGCGGCCAGGTGCAATTTTCTCGAATGGCCCAGACGTTGCTCGCCAGATCCAACAATGGTGGCGAGTATTATTGGGCCCACGATCATCAAACGCTGGAACAGTGCAAGGCCCTGTGCACCTTTGACATGCACTGTCGCTCCTTCGACTATCAGACCAACCTGGCGGATGGTGGAGATTGCTACTTGTCCTTTGACAACTCTTCCACTGGCATTGTGACCTCGTACCCTTACTTTGATCTCTACGATGTCAACAACGCCCCCTCCAGCCTGCCTTTCTTCACTCGAACCCCACAACGATACCTGATCAACAATAACGATGGCGGCCGGTTTGAAAACTTGGGCATGTCCGCCGAAGCCTGTGCCTCCCAATGCCTCCGTGATCTCGCCTGTCTCTCCTTTGATTTCTTCTCCGACTCGACTGGGACGCGATGCTACATCTCTTATGAAACCGCCGCCCAGGCGGGCCCTGGTAGCCTGGATTACACCGCCACCGGTAGCTACTACGAGCGTCTTCCCCTGGTGGCCTCGCCCTCCAACCCCCATTGCCCTCCCGGTCACGTTTCTCCCACTGGCTACTTCAACGATGCCTTTCCAGCTGGCCGAAATTGCGTCAAGTGTCCCAACAACACGTACGCCGCCAACGCCAAAGCCTACTGTGCTTCCTGCCCCAAGGGCTTTGTCAGCCCCGCCGGCGCTGACACCGTCGATGCTTGCCAACCCAACACCACCATCTTCTCAAATGCCACCCTCTCGATTGGCGATCGCTACGTTGGTCGCTACTCCATCGTCTGCGGGCCCGCAGTCGAATCCGATGGCCACCTGGAACTCACCGTCATTAGCATCACCGCGTCTGCCACCAGCGCAGCCTACATTGTCCGCGTTCAAGTTGAACTGGTGGATGAGGATGATTTTGATGTGGAATTTGTGCAGGACATTACGGTCGACGATGTGTACGCCACCTCCATCCCAATTTACATCGCCGCCAGAGCTGGTGGCATCAACAACGTCTTTCGTGGCACAATTGCCGTTGGCAGCAGCGACGACCCGACCGACCAGGGCCTCAGCTTCTCAGGCACCCTGACCCAGGGCACTTGCCCGGGTTATTTTTCGGCTCTTCGCTCCTGTCATCTCCCTCATAGCGGAACCCCCTTTGAAATTGGAGATCAATGGGTTGGCAGCTTCGAGTGCACGGCCTATTATGGCCTCCTGCCAGACACCTCGCACCGTCGTCTTGATGTCATTGTCACCGGCATCAGTGGGAACAACTTTACCGTTCTTGTCGATGTCACCTCGGATTCGCTCGAAGAATGTACGTGTCAGCTTGCAGATCCAATCACACACACACACACACACACACACACACACACACACACACACACACACACACACACACACACACACACACACACACACACACACACACACACACACACACACACACACACACACACACACACACACACACACACACACACACACACACACACACACACACACACACACACGCACATACACACACCACATGCTCTGGCGTCAGGACCTCACCCGCAGTTGATTATTATGCTTGAACCCCCACCTACCGTCCCTTCGCGTTATATAGCTCGTTACCGCGCGACCGGTTCCTTTGATCCAGTGACGCGCAAGGTCGTGATTCTACCACGTGGTGCCGACGCGTGGATCTCGCGCCCAAGCAATACCGTGACAGCAGATATGGTTGGAACGATTTCCGAGGATAATCTTCTCTTCACGGGTCAGCGAGACCCCAACCCCCTTTGCGAGTGCACTGGCGAAACTTTTGTTCGCAATGGCCAAACAGTCGGGGGCTACTGTTCGACGACAGGTCGCCCCACCACTAGTTACCCGGCCACGCAGTGGTGCTATGTGCACCCCGATTGCCCCGACGGCGAGGATGACATTGAAGCCGGTTTACGTTGGATGGATTGTCTGGCCACTGAATTGTGTGATGCTGTTGAACTTCATCGTGTGTGCCCCGACCCTGGCTTTGATGTGGGACCATGCTCTTGTGAAGGCTATGCCGACGCTGCAGGAGCGGGTGCCACTTGCCAAATGTATGCCACAGGCCCCATCGACCACGATATGCCCATCTCGCAGCCCTGGTGCTACGTTCGAGAAAGTTGTAACCGGGCACAAGCTGGCAAAAACAGCACTTGGTGGGCCACGTGCGACTCTGCCGCAACCACAACAACCACGACCGTCGCAACAACCACGACAACCACAACAACTACTACAACTACTACAACGACTACGGCTTCCACGACAAGCACGACTACCACGACTTCCAGCTCGTCTTCCGAAGCCCCTAGCTCGACCACGACTACAACTACCACAACAACAACCACTACAACCACTACTACCACTACTACCACTACCACTACTACCACTGCTGCCGCTACTACCACTACTACCACTACCACTGCTACCACTACTGCCACTACTACCACTACGACCACTACTACCACTACTACCACGACTACGACCACTACTACTACTACTAATACTGCTACTCCTACTACTACCACCACCACCACCACCAGTATCACAGCCCTATCAACGGAAGAACCGACATCGACAATCAAGGCAACAACATCCAAGGCAACAACACCCGAGGCAACAACACCCGAGGCAACAACACCCGAGGCAACAACACCAGAGGCAACAACACCAGAGGCAACAACACCAGAGGCAACAACACCCGAGGCAACAACACCCGAGGCAACAACATCCAAGGCAACAACACCCGAGGCAACAACACCCGAGGCAACAACACCCGAGGCAACAACATCCAAGGCAACAACACCCGAGGCAACAACACCCGAGGCAACAACACCCGAGGCAACAACACCCGAGGCAACAACACCAGAGGCAACAACACCCAAGGCAACAACACCCGAAGCAAGCACGACGACTCCCGGCGTCACCATCACGTCAACAGAAGACGTTTTCACAAGTGAAGCCTGGGACGTGACCACAACACCATCCGAGCCGACCTCCACCTCTACAGCCTCTCCGTCCGATCTCGTTCCTAGTACCGCTTCTGCCGCTCCTTCTGCGGCGAGCTCGTCGGCTCCAGACGTTACCTCGACGACGAGCGAGGATACATCATATCTTTCTGTGCTGGTGGTGCGCATCACCGGTGTCACCCCGGCTGATATCCAAACCAGCACGTTGGTTACGGCTGTCGTTGATGCCGTGGGCACCATCTCTGGCACTGATGGCCTGGTGACATCTTCGGACGTTCAGCTGATGGATGTACGTGAGGGATCTGCCATCGTGACGTATGGCGTCGAGGCCAATGCACGCAGCGTGCGACGACTGACGTGTGCACTTTTGGAGCTCAGCGCTTCCAACGCCCTGTTGGATGAGTTGCAGCAACTCGAAGCCGAAACCTTTAACACATCGACTCTGACACGGTCCACGATGCTGCCCTGTCAATTGTGCGACACAAGCATCTGTGCACCAACGACAACGACAACCACCACACCCATGGGCCGGCTCAACACCATCGACCCCGAGGCAGCACGCGGAAACGGCGAAAGCGACAAAAGCGCGGACACGGCCACGTCTGTGGGTGTACCCATTGGTGTGGTGCTGGCCGTCCTGCTTTTGATTCTGCTCATTGCATTGTTCGTGCGCCGCCGTCGTGCGCCCGAGCAGCCATCGGGTGTGCCCACGCCTGTGTTGACAAGCAGCAACGGAGCCGCACTCGCCTACAGCAACCCTCTCTTTGCTGACGACAGTGGAGATGAGGAAAGCCAAACTGGCGTTGTTACGCCACCCAAGGAGCAGAGGACGCTCAACAACGGTGCTTATGTCACCATGCCGGGCGCAGGTTCGCGGCAACTGAACAACGGGGCTTACGATACCGTGTCGCCGCGCGGTGCCCCAATCTCCAACAACATGTATCAGACTGTGGTGGGTAATGCCGATCCTGAGTCGGGGTATATGCATGTGGAAGGCGTGGACGGCCCCGACTATGACACGATCGATTTTGATCACGCCTCATCCGAGGCCAATGCCAGTGGCTACCTTCAGGTCGATGCGCACCATGGTGGCGAGGCCTCGGCCTAATGAACCTTTGCCCTTGATCTCGATTGGGCATGTGCATGGGTACCTTTTCAACCGTTTATCTTGCTTGATTGTTAGTTTTATACCTTTTTTTTTTCTTGTTGTTCTTTTGGTTTTTGCTTGTTGGTGTTGTTCTTATCTATGTCTGGTTGAGCGTTGTTGTTGATCGATTTACCACCAACCAACTGTTTCATTTCTGTCCCGTTGTTGTGCCTGTGTTATCATACCTATCCCTCGACCCCGCCTTGCGCTTCCCCTCGCCCCCACACTTTGTGCTCTTCTTGTCTTGGCTGGTGGTGCGCTTATTGCTGTTGTTGTTGCTGTGCTGTTTTCAAGTGACCGTCCCCTCCCGTGTGTACAGACTGACTTGACTGACCGACGCAATTCATTCATGTGCCTGAAACTCCACAACATCTTGTCGTACATTGTCAGACAATCCAAAGTGTAGCTGGGTCAGAATGTAGTTGTAGCAACCACCCTGACCACTCGCCTCCACAGAACGAGCGAGAACCAACCAGGGGGTCAAGTTGTATGCCACTAGCCAGCCTGACCCCACCACCGCTGCGCTCCGAATGGCTTGGGAAGGGGGCGGAACACGGGGCGCATTTTTTCTTGCACTGTCAGTCGTTTTGAGTTTTTTCTTCGTTCTTCTTCACTAAAAACACCAGCAGGTATGTGATGTGGCGGTGCTGTGGCAGCGCACTGAATGCGTGGGTGCTGTTGTTGAAGGCGGGTTGAGATGGCTTGAATGCCCATTGTTTTGGAACAACAGTGCTTGTTTGCTCATGACTGCCGGTTTTTGGTTTGTTTGTTGTGTGCTGGTAGCATGTCTGAGGAGAAGCAGTTCAAGTGGCAGGTCAAGCCCGGAGGCACCGTCCCCGCCGACTCGTTCGAGATGCAGCACGCCAAGAGTATGTTAAGATGTTCCACCTCAACTTTCTGTTTCTCTGGCACTGTGCCGGCGCCTTGTGTTGGCATTTTGCTTGTCACTCATGGACTGGCTCTTTCTGTCACTATGTTTGTTTTTGTTTTGGTGACTTGCTTTGGATCAACTTGTTTCAGGCCAGCTCGGTGCCACGTCCCAGGCCAAGTCCCTGCAGATCAACAAAGGTGGTGAGGGTGCCCCTGCCGTCGATGCCGAGGCCTTTGCCGTCAAGTCGGCCATGAACGCCCCCCGTGCTGCCCAGGTCGTCAACGCTGTCGACAAGACTCAGGCCTCGCGCCACAATGCCAGCGGCTACTAAACGCCCGGCCCAGGACATGCAATTCAAACTCGGGTGGCTCTTTGATCTTGTTTTTTCTTTCGGATTTTGCAAGGAGTGACGGCCTTACTCACCGTAGCTGACTGTCTTTTGCGCCCGTGTCTTGTCGTCGAGTCCCATGTTCCTTTTTTTTTTTTCTCTGCTTTTTTTTGTGCGTATCATTCCATTCAACCTCGTCGAGCCCCATCGGCGAAATGACCCAATTTAACACGAAGCCTCCAACCCCAACATCTCTTGACCATCGGCCGCTCGAACTTGATCGGCGCCACATCCATTGACCACGAATTCATTCAATCCAGTGTAGAGAGGGGCGATGACTTTGTCAGCAGAAATGATTGTCAGATGTTTTGCAGAGAGAAGAGACCAAAGACACAGGTACAAGGAGAGGGAGAACATGAAATCGACCGTTTGATAGAGGTATTGTTGTTGGTCAGAGAGCGTATCATGGAAAATCGTAGAGGAATCAGAGATTGTCAAGGTTTTGTCATTCTACGCAGAGAGCAGGGTAAACCCATGCACAAATCCAGAGAAATGAGCAGAGCGAGAGAGTGTGTGTGTGAGGGGACATCGGTACCACACACGTGTAGTTGATTTCTCAGAGCAGCAGCAGGAGCAGCAGTTGCGGTCGTGGTCGTGGTCGTGGTCGCGGTCGCGGTCGTGGTGGTAGAGTTGACGGGCGGGTGCTTGTTGTGGAGGTGTACGGTTGTTGTTGACAGTTCCTGAGCTTGGGTTGGGTTGGGGTCGAGTGGCCTTTTGACCGGTGGTGGAGGGGCTGTGCGGCTTGTTCTGCCCCCGCCTTGTCAGGATGGCGACTGCAGCACCGTTTCGGTTCGGCGAGGCCGTCGAGGTGACAGACGACACGCTGGCTGCGACGCTCAAGCCGGTTGAACCCCTGACGGCAACACCAAAGTCAGCTTCCAAGGCCAAGAAGAGCCGTAAGAGCCCCGCCGTGGCAACCCCACAAGAGGTTGGACAGCCCGCGGAGGAGCCCATTCCAAGTCCCACAGAGAGCGAGAGTGAGCCGGAAGACCCTGAACCGGCTCCCACCGCCCGTGAGGTGCGAGCAGCAGCCAAGGCAGCCCGCGATGCTGCCCAGGCAGAGCGCACCGCCCGTACCATTTTTGTCGGCAATCTCCCAGCCACCGTCAAAGCCAAGGTGAGCCTAAGGACGGATGCCCAACGCAATGATTCATGATTGCCCAACGATGTTGTCCCCTCACCCCGGTCCGATCATCTTCAGGCGCTTAAAGAGCTGTTTGCCGACTGCGGCGAGATTGAATCGATCCGTCTACGCACCGTGGTACGCTGTTGCTGCCCGCTGGCCGTGTCTCCCGCCTATGCCGATCCTGCTTTGTATGTGTATGCCTCATCACTTGCCCGCCTCCAACCACCATCGTCATCTCCCTCTCAATCTCGATGTGTAGTCACTCCTGCAACACAAGGCCAACCGGGCCACCGCCGTCATGCAGTGCGTGCCCCTTGCGTGTGCTCTGATTGGCGAAATAAAAGGTTGCAACTGGGTCTGCCTGACTTTGTGCTCTGATGATGTCATTACCATCCTGCAGACGCAAGCGACTCGCCTCGGAGCAGAGCTCCATGAATGCCTACGTGGTATTTACGGCCGACGCTGCCGTGACACAAGCCCTCACCTTGTGCGTATCGTGAATAGCCTCTCTTTTGTCACCGTGGTGCACCGGTACTAGGTTCTCACCGGGGATGCCATTGGCCGACATTTGGACATTTAGCAACGGCGTTGAATTCCAAGGCCACCACCTCCGTGTCACGCGCGCAGAGACGAAAACCTTTGACCTGCATCGGTCCATCTTTGTTGGCAATCTTCCCTTTGGTGTGTTGCCATACATGTATCACCGAGTCGTGCCCATGCGCCTGTTGAATCGCATAACCGGGTGGTAGACCGACGCGGGGTCCTACTCCCTGACGCGGCACATCTTTTGCCTCACACAGATGCTTCGGAGGAGGAACTGCATGGGGCCTTTGATTCCTGTGGTACGGTGGAGGGCGTGCGCATCGTGCGCGACAAGAAATATGCCATCGGCAAGGGATTTGCTTACGTGCTCTTTGAGCTGGCCGAGAGTGTGGGCCTGGCGCTCATGAAGGAATGCCAGGTACGACAAGGGAGACACGCTCATCACTCGTCACACCGAAAAAACCAAAAAAAAACCAAAAAAAAAAAAAAAAAAAAAAAAAACACTGCATTGGTTCTTTCCAACATGCTTGCTCATTATGGCTGTGTGTGGTCGGGTAGGTACGCGGCCGCACGCTGCGCGTGTCGCGGTGCCGCGATGCCAACGTTATCCAGCGCCAAAAACTCAAAGCGGTGCGTTGCACACTGAACTGCTTTCAAATGGTGCTCACTTCAAAGAGTGCTCACACGATGCTTGCATGTGTAGCAAGGAAGCGGAGCACAGCGTCGCTTGGCTGGCAAGCCTGGAGCCAAGCGCCCCGTAGCGGCTGGAGCCACGACCTCGAGTAGCAGCGGGAATGGTGAGCGAGACAGCAAGCGTTCCAAGGGTGGACCACCAAGCAAGACTGGCCAAGGTTCTGGCAAGTCCAGTGGACGCGGCAGCTTCAAGGGCAAGAAGGGCAAGAAGGTGGAATTGGATCAGCGTGGCAAGAAGCCCCGCCACAAGCCACGTGGCGAGGCCCCTACCAAGACACCCCAGGCCTACGAGGGCGTGCGTGCCGATCCGGGCGTCAAGCCCAAGGTGCCTCGTGTCAAGGCTGTCAAGGGCCGCGCCAAGGGTGGTAAGAAGAAGCACTCGGTGAGCGAGATTGTGCAAAAGGCCAAGCGCGTCGCCAAGCGTGAAGCCGCGCCTCGCAAGCAATAAACCATGCCTTGATTCCCAACGCCACCTCGAGGTCGATTTTTGTTTCTCCGTGTTGTTCCTGTGCTTCAATCCCATGTCAAAAACGAATAACATGCGTCCAAGACAGAGCGTCCGAGTCGGCGCTTGGGAGCCAAGGAGAGAACATGAAGCAGACCAGCAAAGATCAAATGACACGACCGTGGTATCTGAAAGAGCGCACCGCTCCATAGAGAGAGAGAGAGAGAGAGAAAGCAAAAGCCATAGAAGGCAAGTGGCGAGTCCGAGCCCATCTTTTGTTTTTTCCCAAAAGAAAGTTTTTTGTTGTTGCGCTTGTGTGAACTACATCCCTCTCTTCTCTCTGTTCGTCTGCTCGCTCTCTGTCTCTCTTACTCGCTCTCTCTCTCTCTCTTTCTCTGTCTCTCTCTCTGTCTCTCTCTCTCTCTGCTCTGTCTCTCTCTCTCTCTCTGTCTCTCTCTGCTCTGTCTCTCTCTCTCTCTCTGTCTCTGCTCTGTCTCTCTCTCTCTCTGTCTCTCTCTGTGTCTCTCTCTGCTCTGTCTCTCTCTCTCTCTGTCTCTCTCTCTCTCTCTCTCTCTGCTCTGTCTCTCTCTCTCTCTGTCTCTCTCTGTCTCTCTCTCTCTCTCTCTGTCTCTCTCTGTCTCTCTCTCTGCTCTGTCTCTCTCTCTCTCTCTCTCTCATGTGGTAGTTGTGCTTTTCCTTTGTGTCTTTGCTCTTTATTTCTCTCTTTCTCAAACCGCCCAAACCTCTCTCTCTCTCTCTCTGTCCCTCTCTCTCTCTCACATTTCCGTCTACCAATTGTACCAAGTGTAAGGTTTCGCAAAACAATACCCCCCCCCCCACACACAAGCAAAATAATAAAAAGGGCAGCGTCAGGGTCACTGGCTTGAGGATGGCCGTCGTTTGAGCTGCCGCATCGCTGGCATTGTGCCACTGGGCAAATCACGTCAGCTGGCCTGTTGGGCTGCCAACCTTCTCTTTGAGGGATCTGGTCGACCAAGGCGAGGGGAGAACAACCCCGATTGGTCACCATCACGACCTCACTGACCCCCCAAAAGACTTTGCCTGGCTGGCAGCCCCGTCATTGCCGTGCCCATGGCTGATCTGTCTCCGCTGTCGCGATGCACATTGGCTCTGTAGGACTGTTGGCGCTGCGCTTTTGAAGCACGGCTTGCTTCGTTCTTCCCCGCCGATCTCGGTCTCGCAAGTTGCTAGCCTCGGTGGGCTCTTTTCCCTCCGGCCTCACCTCTGACCATGGCGGCTGCTGACGCCCCTCACTTTGTACGTGGCTTGTGACAAAGTGGCGGCAAAGCAGTTATCCCGCTCTTTCATTCAAAGCACTCGAGTCTCCGATCCTGTGCCCTTGCCCAAAAGCCATCTTCATCATTTTGATTCACCGTGCCCCTTGCTCCTGTTTTGGCCTCGACTCGATAGGACGTTGAGATTCTCGATGCCGACAACAATTGCTACTACCGCGTACGTAGGCGCGCTGCGCCCGCCCTCAATCACACGCCTGATGATCTGATATATTTTTTTTCTCCAGATGGATGAGCTGTGTCTTCCGTCTTCTTGTTTCATTTTGCTGCGTGGCCCAATTGTTTGCCCCTTACCTTGGTTGGCCCGATGCGGTACAACATTGTCTTGCAGGGAAAGATTGTGGATTATCTGGCTGATGGTGTGCGCGTCGCTTATGAAAATGAGTACGATTGCTATCTCCCGTCTTCCGGGTACACCCAAGCCTATATCCGCCTTGAAACCCCCTTATGTACCCTCTTCGCGTTGTCTTGCACCTCCCATCATCAGCGTGTATGCGACACAAAAAGTGCCCTTTAAGAATCTTCGCACTCCGACCCAGGCAGAGGCTGATTTCAAGCCCACCCTCGATGCGCCCGTGGATGTGAGTAGACAGCACTCGCCCCACTCGTACCGCAACCCGACCAGACATGCTTGGCCCACGCCCCAAAAGCAGAGACCTTCAGTCACCCAAGCGCCATGGCCATCTGCTCGTATTTCCATCTCAGGTCTTTCATCGATTTGGCAACAACGGCACCCCAGCTTGGTATCGAGGCAAGGTGGTCAAGGTACTGACTGAATGTATCAAGGTCAACTTTGAGGGGTGGGACTCCAGCCACGATGCTCTCATCGAACTGGACAAGATTCGCCCTGCCGCCACGGCCTCGTACGTTGTTTTGCCTTGTTTCCGTGCAGCTCTATCTCAACCCTCAATTTTTGCCCCCTGAAACACCCTCTTGTTGTACTCGCCCTGCCAAATGCTGCAGACTGGCCTTGGGTAACGATATCAAGGCCAAGGTGGAGCGCGTCAACAAAAAGCTGCTCCTCTTGTACGTCCTTTTGGTGTGCCCTTGCGCTTTGGCTTCAGTCTGCTGGTTCTCTAATCAATTAACCTTCACAGGATGTCAGATGTGGACATCAGCTCCTTCCAGCGTCATGCAACCCTGGTGGCCGTTGTTCCCAAGCCTGAGCAAGGCACCATCGTGCTTGTCGTAAGTACTCGGTACCTTTGATTTCCGTCTCTCTCTCTCTCTCTCTCTCTCTCTCTCTCTCTCTCTCTCTCTCTCTCTCTCTCTCTCTCTCTCTCTCTCTCTCTCTCTCTCTCTCCTCTCTCATCTTTTTTGTTTTTTTCTGGAATCCATTGTTTCCGTTGGTTTAAAAGAGCGACATCATTTGCCCTCTGCTATATGGACCTCATCCTTCTTTTTTCACAAATCTGGCAGGGCGATGACAAGGCACAGCAATTGGCCGCCATTCTGCTGCCCCAACTCAAGACGAAGGTGGGTTGAATCAACCAGCATCTGCTCGTACCTGGTATCTGCTGTCATTCTAATTCTGCCGAATTTGCAGATGGAGCGACAGCTCTCCTTCCGACAAGAACGAGAGCAGCTGGAAAGCCTGAAGGAGCAACGCAAGGCCCCAAAAACACACAAACAGCTTTTTCTCTTGAAGGACCTCGTGGGCCTGGCAATCGGCGCGGTATGCTTTTGCTCAAACCCCTGGCTAGCGACCGAGTTGTCGTGCGCCAATTATACATGGCTTCTACCTGCCCAAAGATCTTTTTGTCTCTCTTATTTGATGTCCATGTTTGATTAGGGTGGCTCAAACATTCTCACTGCCAAGCAAATCAAGGGCGTGCATGAAATCAGTGTCGCGCCCAAGCCTGATGACCAGGGTCGCGTCTGCATTGACATCTTTGGTCAAAGCGAAGAGGCATGCGAAGCCGCTGCCCAACAACTGGAATATGTCCACTTGGACATTATGTTTGACAAGTGCGTTTTTGACCACAGACTCTTCAATTGGCAGAAGACATGCGCTTCCCCATCAGTGCTCACGCCACCTCGACCGCACTCCCGTTGAATCTCACCAGGAGCCTGATGGGCGGCTTTATTGGTAAATCGGGTGAGAATATCCGTCGAATTGAAGAAAATTCTGGCATTGTTCGCGCGACGCTCTTTGAGCGAGGCGTGCGCTTTACCGGCCGCAAGGTTAGCCCATTGTGACCGTGTTCTGCGTGCAATTTTTTGTGCCCGTGCTGACCTGTGCGGGCCGATTCGTGGTGGGTGCGCTGCTGCCTACTCAATAGGAGGCGTGCGAGACGGCTCGCGTCATGGCTGAGTTCAGCCTGGAAGCATTGCGAAGCCAAATGGATGACTTGCGTGAGGTGCGCGAGCTACGCCGCGCACTGGGCGTGACTCGTGGCCGTGGCACCGGTCGTGGTGCGGGTCGTGGCAGCGGCCGTGGTGCGGGCCGTGGGCGCGATAATCATGATCGTAATGGTGCAGGCCCAGCTGTTGAGGCCGAAGCCCCCTCCCCTGAGGCTGATACGCCTCCAACACAAATGGGCGGTGAGCGCGGCCGAGGTCGTGGTCGTGGCCGCGGCCGCGGCCGCGGTCGTGGCCGCGAAGGCCGGGGCCAGTCAGCCGAAGGCGCCCCCGCCGACCCCGCACCAGCTCCTGCTGCGTCTGATGCCTCGACCAAGAGCGAAAAGCCCCGTAACAAGAAGAAGGGTGGCAATGGCGCCAAAGCCAGTGATGCCGAGGCCTCGGAAGACGCGCGCCGCGCTGCTCTGCCCGGTAGCGCCTCCAAGACAAGCAAGAATGACCGCCGCCGTCGCGAGCCCAAGAGTATGTTTGCAGTCATGATAGAGCAGCGGCCGTTAAACCCAGCAAGGATGGTGAGGGCTGTGCGCTTGAGAATGCTGGGCTGGCTGGTTCATCCCAAATTTGCTTGGTGTTTTTGCATAATATGCAGAGGATGTGACTGATGCAGCGGTAGATGGAGCAACGACCGCAGCTGCCGAGCCAAAGAAGGTTGATGCCGCCGTCGCTCCCAAAGAGCAGCGTCCACGTCGAGAGCGCCGAGACCAAAAGAAGAAGGCTGGACGCAAAGGTGACGCTTCATCGGCGGATTCGGCTCCAACTACCTTGCCAGACCCGACTGCCTCTAGTAATGCAGCAGCCTCTGGTGCAGCCGTCGACGCGACAAGCAATCCCAACCCTGCAGCTGATCCGGTTTCAGCAGCCCCAATCCCTGTGGTAGCTGAGCAGATGCCTGTGCCGGCTGCTGTTGTTCCAAGCAGCGGGAGCGAGGCTGTTTCCGCAGAGAAGGTTGAAGCATAGTGGTGGATCTACACATGGCTGACGCGCCCTTCTCTGTTGGCCACCCCATGTGTCACACGTCAGTGTAATTGACTATAATATCATATTATTATCATTGCAACATGATGGGTCGTTATAATACGCCGTGTCGTGCCAGTTGCCGTCACTCTGCAAGATGGGGAATAAATTTTTGCTCTTACTATGCATTCGTTACTGTAGTTGGGTTTGACACATTGACACAACAAAGACGTTTGGTTTTGGAAACACAACTGGTCGCGGCGCCTCAGTACATACAGGGAAACTCGGAAGGAGGCGTGGCATGAGGTGGCATGGAAATAGATAGAGATGGTGGATCGACAAGTAAAAAATTCAACATGGGCGCGGGTGGCTCAGACGGGAGAGACACCATCGAGGCGCTGCTGGAGGCGCGTTTTGACACCAATGCCAGCCGAAATCAGGGCGCTGATCGTGGAGGCACCCAAGTCAACCGATCGTCGGGGGTTGTCGCATGCTTGACGCCACAATTCATACGCTCGGATGGCACGGGCTACGCCTTGCCGACTGCCACAGAGATCCGCTTGGCATGCGGCGCCCAGCCCGTCGGAGAACGAACAGAGAGTGGACAAGGCGTCCTCAAGCACAACCAAGCGACCGCGCAGGGCCTCTGTGGACCCAGTGCCATTGCTTTCCTCCCGCGATAAGCGTCGAGCGATTGAGGACGAGGTCTGCATGGGTCGTGCCACAACCCCTGCCTCTGCGAACGAGTGGCGACGCGAGCGCTGGCCTAGGAGTGGTCCGGCGTTTTGATAGCGAGGCTCGGATAAGATGTCAGGCTCTTCCGTGTTGAGCTCGTCGTACAGGATGCGCACAAGGGTAAGGCCTTGCATACTGTGCAACGCTTCTTGCACCATGGCAGGCTGAATAGTTTTGGCAACCAGCCAGTTGTTGCACTGGAGCGCCAAGTCAAGGGGACGAAGGCCATCAAGATCGCGAACATGAGTTCGAGCGCCAGCGGCAACTAGCATGGCAGCCATCACGTGCCGCCCGTGCAATGCCGCTTCGTGCAACGCTGTACGGCCAAACTGAGGTTCTGCCTGGTCAGTTCGAGCACCGGCAGCAAGAAGCTGGCGAAGAATGACAACGTGACCCAAGCGCGCGGCGGCAGCCAGCGGCGTGGCACTTTCCATCAGGGCCCCAAAGAGGCCGACGCGGTCTGAATTGGCACCGCGGGCCAGCAGCAGACCAACCATGTCCGTGTGACCCCGTGAGATGGCCTCGAGAAGCGGGGTTCGTCCCAGCACGGCAGCAGATGGGGCATCAGGTAGCACGCCCGTGTTCAAGAGTAGCTCGGCGCAGCGGCGGTGGTTGCGAGCGGCTGCAGCCATGAGCAGCGCGTATGAGCGATCCTGCATTTCCTGCACCTTGCATTGATGTGGCATGATGCGGGGGTGTTCGAGGACGGCAATGACGGCGTCGCAGTGGCCCTGCTCGCAGAGCACGCCATAGATAATGGCCAAAACGTGGGGTATACGGCGGAGCAGGTCAACGAGTTCTGGATCCACCGCGAGCACGCGCAGTAACTGGCGAACGAGGTGAGCATCTGTCTGAGCTGTTTGGGCCAGAGCGCCAGCAAGGCCGTGGGCATGGGGAACGTCGGCACCCGCGCGCAAGAGGATGATAAGGGCAAAGAAATTGCAGGCGCTCATGGCGCGCGAGGCCATAATGTCCAACTCGCTGTCACGACAGGCTAATAGCTGCAAACCGACTTGATACGGATCGCCGTGATCAATGGCGCACTTTAACCGATTGTGCGCAGCGATGGCGTGCGCGCGCGCCACTGACTCTGGATGTGGGTTGTGTTTTGGCGCCTGTTGACAGCCAGGGTGGTTGGCAGGGGCGCGGCAGCAAGACCAAGTCCCATGGGATGGAGCCTCGGCAGACCGGAGCATGGCGTTGGCTTGTGGGGAGCATGCGGTGAGCGTTGCCGGTGGCGCGGGGCCGGCATCGAGCGTGATCTCGGCCAGGAGAGCCCCGGGATGAAACTTGCAGGTATCGACCTCACCAGAGCAGTGACGTCGCTGGCAGCGCTCACAGGCAACGGGGATGGCGGTCCAGTGGGTGGGGTAAGTGCACTTGGAGAAAGGAAGCTCTGCAGGGGCTTCGGGGGTGTCAATGACAAATTCGACCCAAATGTCGCCACGCAAGGCATGAGGTTTCTCGAGGGCACGTTCTGATGCGGGCCTGCTGACGCGATCCGGTTCGGTGGTGCTAGCTTTACGCAGACCAGCACCAGGAATACGATATTTGGTGTCTGGGGCCACGCTGTCGAGGGGAATGAGATGTTCAGTGCCATCGGGCAGGGGAAGGACGGTGGTGCAGCCATAGAGAGCGCCCCAGAGGGAGACCTTGGCCACAGCCAACAGGTCAGAGCCCTGGCAGGTGTAGATGGGGTGGGGGCGGAAGCAAATGTGCACGTGGTAGTCAAACTCATGACTGCCGTCCTCGACCACGTCGCCAGCGCCGCCAAAGGTGACGACGGTGCCGTGCTCCCAATGGGGCTGAACGTCGACGGTCAGCAGGATGGTTTCTTCGCGCCTGGGCCCATGCTTGGGTAGCACGGTGCGGGAGACGGAGACCTCCTTGACAGAGGGAAACAAGCGGTCTTCCAGGTCCAACCATAGCTCCGTCTTGCGGTGGCTGGCATCTACAGGATGATTCGCAGGCGGCGCCTGGCCAGGGCTGTTTTGGCTATCGCGACGTGTTGCAAGTGTGATGGGGGCCCCGCTGTCGTTGGCGGTGGGACTGGATTGGCTTTTGGGACTGGAAGGGGCCAATTTGGTTGGGCTGTCGGTAGTATGCGGCCGGCTAGACGGGGCGGGGCTATCTGCAAGGGCCGTGGTGGTTGATGCATCGATGGTGGTGATGTCTGGAGAGGGAACATCGCGCTCGCGGGGCGAGGGAGGGCTCTCCCGTGGAGCAGGGGCCTGTACAAACGAGGAGGAAGAGGAGGAAGTGGAGGAGGAGGAGGAAGAGACGCCAGATTGGGGTGAGGCTAGGGTTGTCTCGGCGGGGCCTGGGCGGAGCCAGGGATGTTGCTCAAAAAAGTCGTCCGCGTCAAAGAGGGGGCTGGTGTGAAGGAGTTGAATGGTGGTGTACTCGCGCTTATCGTAAACCAGGCGACGAACGGGGTGGCTGAGAATATCGTAAGCGCGCTTGAGGTGAAAGAAGCGGTCATCGTCTGCCTTGGGGTTGGCCCCCGCTTTGTCGGGATGGTGTGTGCGCGCTTCGCGCAGATATGCCTTGCGGAGCTCGCTGGCACTGGCATTGGGGTCCACACCAAGGAGCTGGTAGAGATCATGGTCGGCCATGCTCAAGGTCCCGCAATACCTCTTGCTGCTGCTTCTGGCGACCAAGCGGCAACGGCGAGCGTGGGCCTGTCTGTCGCCAGACACGGCCGCTTGAGGCGTGTCAGAGCACCCCTCTCAAGAAGAACGAGCTTGGCAGTGCCACCACGAATGAGGGGGTTCACAAGAAAAGAAAAAAGGCGAGGGATGGAAAGAGGATTTCAAGTGAGTCTCGGGCGAACAGAAACGGGCTCCGCATCGGGGGCCGGCCGTGGCCAGCGGGGAAGGGAGACCGAAGCAATCTTGCTTGATGAGTTGTCAGGGTAACTCACTCGCCCCGTGTCTACGACCGTCGTGCCTATCAAATCGCGCCAACACACGCAGTCAGACAACTGCAAACCAAAATCAAACGTGCCCCACGCCGTACCAAACACAATTGCATTTGCCACACCTCTGTACAGTCAACACTGCAATTGCCACTGCCGTCGCCGCCGCCGCTGTCGCCGCCGTCACTTGTGAGTTTGGATCGCGTCCGCTCTCTCTCTCTCTCTCTCTCTCTCTCTCTCTCTCTCTCTCTCTCTCTCTCTCTCTCTGTCTCTCTCTCTCTCGCTGTTGCGCGTCAACTGCGTGTGGGCATGACAAGAATGTTCCTCTAATCTAACATGTGGTGACAAAGTCCTACCTCTTGGAAATAAAGTTGAGCAGGGCGTTTGTATTTTGGAGAAGGCGATCCTTACTCTCTAATTTATACTTGTTGAAATCCGTTTTTTTTTTTTTTTTTTTTTTTTTTTTTTTTTAAGATCGGCAGTGGCGCCGACTGCCATGCGCCGCTGAATCTTGTGGAGCTTCAGGCGGCGTCGGTGATTTTCTTGACGACGCGCTGCGACGGTCCGCCACCCGTGGTGACGCGTCAGCTGACGCTGCCTGTTTTGGCGGCCCCGGCTGGCAATCCGCTGGTCTTTTATTTCGGGAACGACTGGGCTACGAGTTGTTACACGTTTTCCACGGGCACCAGCATCAAGCACTTGCTTCAGCAAACAGAAGATGGACAGCTTGGGGCGCTTGCCAAACAAGTTCTCGTGCCCGTGAAGGGTGCTGTCGGTGAACATCGAGCGCGTTTCTTTGCATCTCATCGACGAGCATACGACCTCCCCCACCAAGTCAGGGAAGCCCTGTCGGGAGACCTGGATGCTACGAGGACATTTTGTATCTCCATTGGTTCTCTTTTTCGGCCGGAGGAAACGCCGCATGGATGCAACGGCTTCTGGCGAAGGTGCTCAGCCCCACATGGACACTACAGGAGTTTAAGGACCACTCTCCTCACAAGGCCCCAGGAGATAAATCCACCGTTTTCACGCCCAGGCGAAAGGTGAGGGTACTCACACATGGAAGTGTTATGTTTCTTTTACTGGATCCAGGGACCATTTGACCCTCATTGGTCATTTGTTGCGCTGCGCTTTCAGTGAAGAAGCTGAATCAGCCAGTCGCCGCCAGCAGCATGATGGATGGTACGTTGCTGTGTAAAAACACCACCTCTGTCCTATTGTTTCAGATATATTGTTCTTGATCTAGGTGTTCTTCCGAACAACATGGTTTCACCGTGGGACCCTCCTCTCGTCATAGATGCAGCCACAATTACGGAGGAGGTGCAGGATGACGGCGCCCCGAAACCCAAGCGCGCGGCGCGAAAGCAAGGTATGTCATGGTCGGGCCTTGACTCGGGCTTGTAGTGGGACACACGCCTTGCCAAACTTCACATCCCTGGAACCTAGGCACTGCCTCAGCGGCCGCCGCTGCGCGCGCTACTGCAAGCCAAGAGACTGCCGCCACTGCAAGCGAGGAGGCTGTCGCCGTCGCCGAGCAAGGTATGTGCCGGACGGAGATATCTGTACTGATGTGGATTTTCATCCTCACGCGAAGCTGTCGTCTGGGCCGTAGAACTGTCGAGGGCAAGCATCACCGACGCGCAAATGAAACAAGAGGCGCAGGAAGCGGACAAGCAAGACGAGGGAGACATGGAAGAGGAAGCATTTGATGAGGATGACCAAGGTCTGTCTTGCAGCCTTGCAGTTCCTTCGCCCACGCGGTACTCATGGCATCATGTCGCATGGCGTGACGGCAGACACAGCGTGCTCTGAGAAGCTTGCGGCCGTGGACGCCGCGCAGCGCGACGTGACGCCCGATGACCTGCAGAACGCGGTGAAGCACGCCTGCGCATTTGGTGTTCCCAATGAAGGCCTGCTGGTCGCCTTCAACATTGACCACTGTCCTGACACCACACACCGAGCTGCTCGGGGAGCCAAGTTTTTCTTTGATGACGACGCCCGGAAACTTTTCATCTCCAAATCAAGTGACTCTGCACACGACGCGGGGACCCGAGCTGCCGCCAAGCAGGTCGAGCAGTACGCCGGAGCCTACAATGCACTCCTGGACCTGGATCGCTTGCTGATGAAGCAGGACACCAACTTACGCCGCTTGAATGGCGACGCTCCAGACGTCGCGCTCGCTGTCCGGACGAACGGGTCGGATCTGCTGCCTTTTGTGATTATCGAGGTCGAGGTTGGCAACCGCGACGTTCTCAGAAGTCGCCAGCAAGGTGCCAAACTTTTCCAGCGCTACAAGACGTTGCGTGGTCTGCTCATCATTTCGTTTCCAGAGGATTATAGTCTGGACCCGGCCAAGTTGAAAAACGTGCAAGCGACAGCGGTCTACTACTCACGCGCCGCCGATGGCCCCGCTAGCGAAGTACAGCCTAGCGCCGCCCATGACCTCGGAACCGTGCCTGCCAGCTGGGTTAAGTGGACGAGCGCCATGGAAGGCGATTGTCTCCCCCCTGTGCCGCCCGGGAGCGTGGAGACGCTTCTGGGCACGTCAAGCGTGGAGCGAGGACTGACTCAGTTGCGACATGACAGGCGCGTCAAAGTGGAGGTACCCGGTGCAGTCATCGACCTGCGCGCTGAAGAGCTGGCAAGCGTTCTCAGCGGTGTGACGAATGACATCCACACCAAGGCGCGCCAGGACTTGGTGATCGACGTGACCACCATTGTTGAAAGCGTGTACCCCGAGCTGATGCAGAACATCTACGAACTGGGACAAGTTTGGACGCACATCCAGACGATGCAATCGGCGGTGGACGGGGTGCCGGATGGACGACGCACCGTTACCACCGTCACACAACGCAGGATGGAGACTTGCAGCTTCAAGGCAGCATTTGCCTTTGAACAGGCGTACGGGGAGTTCTGCGGTTGGGCACGCAGTGTGGGCCGAGACGTTCGATCCTTGGCACCACGTGGTCCCAAGGACAAGATGCAGGACGATCGCACACCTGACGAGCGCCAAGAAGCTGTTGACGCTTTCTGCGCGGTTGCCAACGACCGATAGCTGGTTCAATTGACCTCAAGACACCATCACAACTTTCGCTCCGTCCCGACGGACGTCTCTCAAACCTCTCTCAAAACGCTTCCTCAAACCTACGCGCTTCCTCGCAACCCAAAACCAGCCTCCAGACGTCTTGGAGCCTGACACTAACTGCCCAGCCAACCACGCCATCGTTGAGGACGTACGCCAGCTCAAGACGCAAGCACCAGGCTCAGCTGCCTACATCCAACTGTCACAGCGCATCAACGCAAAGAACTGCAAGCAAGAGTGCTTGATCACCCTTCTCACCAACAAGCACCAACAAGCAGACCGGCTCAGCGGACATCCTCAACATCAGAGTCTCAAGTGAACGGGGCCTACCCAACGATCAGTTCCAAAGCATCCTTCAACACAAGACCAACACCACGCGCTGGACACCAGGATGCTCCAACTC
This sequence comes from Monosiga brevicollis MX1, assembly GCF_000002865.3. Lineage (NCBI taxonomy): Eukaryota > Choanoflagellata > Craspedida > Salpingoecidae > Monosiga > Monosiga brevicollis. The sequence continues at coordinate 281,594 of NW_001865058.1, forward strand.
AGCGAACTCATGCCCACTCTGCAGAGAAATCCACCCATCGCGCTACACCAAGCTGACACTCGCCCACGCAGCAGTCTGCCCAAGCCTGCATGGCAAATCAAAAACCAGCGTCATTCGGCCATCACCAACGCACTCGCCCAAAAGCTCGCATCTTCTGGCTTTTCCGTCGCCGTTGAACCGCCATACAATGGCACTCTCGCTGGCCAACAACGACTGGACTTGACCTTCCAACACCCAGATGAATCACGCCGCACAGGAGCCGATGTCACCACCACCACCGTACAGAGCGAGGACTGCGCTGCCATTCTAAGAGACACCGTTGCCAGACCCGTCCAACGGGCTGAGAGAGTCAAACGCACGAAGTACGAGACCCAACTCAAGGCCCGAGGCATGGACTTCATCCCACTTGCAACCACAAGCAACGGTGGCCTGTCAGATGCCTTCCTCCTGCTGATCAAACAAGCATCTCGAAGACGAGCTCGCCGTCACCATCCAGATGAAGGCTACAGCCCCACGCACTTCGCCCTCCAGCTACGCCGATGCATTGCAGTTGCCATTGCCACAAGCACTGCCTGCTACATCAACGCAATCCTAGACCGAACCGATCCGGCTGTGTCGGCCTGGGATAGCGTTCGCTGCATCCGCATCTAGGCGTCTCCCCAACATCTGAGCAACCTGGCACCGGCACTCGACTACAATTACATCAAAGACCATGCCCACCAGCTTGGCATCAGCTGAGCCTCAGCCACCACCACACTTTGCCTTGCAGCATCCCTTGCGCCGCGCGGCTGTCTTATCATCTCTTTGTACCGTTTTCTTTCCACACCATTACTGATCTGGCTAGATCACACCGTCTGCTGCATTCAGTCCGTCTGGTGTTTCTCGGTGTCAGTCAGTCTGTCTTTTGTTTATCTGTCATCATGTGCTGTCATTTTGGTCTGTTCATCTGTCAATTCATATACATAAACACTAGAGTACGAGCAGTATTTCATGTAGTTGCCCAATATGCCTGGCGAGGCTTCTATTTCAGTGCCTGTGGCCTTCTGTCTATCAATTAAATCAAAACAAGATTGTCAACAGCTGCACAATCACAACATCAACCACTGCTTGATTCGACCATACATCGCCATCATTTTGACCCAGACAGCTACAGACGGACACATGTTCACGCACGCACGCAACAGACATTAGAGCTCCTGCATCGCTCGACCGCTGTGGGCGCCAAGGATCATGGGATGGTTTTCGTATCTTGCCGCGAGCATGCGCAAAGGGTCCATATCGCTATTGGCTTGCTTCTCGAGATGAAGGTGGGCATCCACAGCAAACGCGGCAAACGCCAATGTGGTTTCCAAATCCAAAGATGGCGCCAGCTCTTCCATCGTGACGTAGCTCTTGGATCGAAAGAAATTCGACTTCTGCACGGTTTTGAAAATGCGATCGTTTTGGAGCTTGAAATCCATTTTGAACAGGCCAAAGTTGTACGCAAAAGTAGTGCCGGCTGGGCCGGTCGACCAGCGCAAGATCATCATATGCAAGGATCCATCTGGAGAATTGAAAACAAAATCTTGATCCCGGATGGAACCCTCGAAGTGAGTCATCGTGAGCTCGATGGCGCGTGTGAAAGCTTCATGCAGGCTTGCATCAGGGACTTTGGCTTCAATGCTGGCTTTCAGGGACTCGACAGCGCTGATTCGATCTCCAGTGACGCCGTGTTGGAAATGAGATGCGTATTTAAGCTGGCGCATTTGGTCTTTGGCGCGCTCGTGACGGTCGATCTTGGTTGTTGACGTCGAATGCACAAGCTTGTGAATCGCCTCCAGACCCGGTTGTCCAAGACTAGCCATGTAATCAATGATATCTCCGTTTCCACCAAGCTTACTTGCTGCTTTTGCTTTCGTCGATTGATCAACTGAGGAGCTTTTGGCAAAGGCCATTGGCATCATCAATGCAAGCGCCAAGAGCCAAGCTAGTTTGAAACCTTTGTCCATGGCTGATCAGCGCCAGACCCAATGCTCAAATGGCTGTTAAAATGAAGTTCGGCCACTACTCTGATCTCACACACAATGCATTTGTTCTCATGTGCTGTAGCATTTCATTTATCTCACTCGAGAACGCACATGTATCTTACCGGAGTACAAGTGACTCGAGAAATAGGTTGAAGACATTTCGGCAACAGAACGCACATGTATCTTACCGGAGTACATGACATTGTACAAAATTGGTTGAAGAACTCCATGTCATGACGCTCATTCCTGCACAATTCAGCAACAGAAGGATACGTATCTTACCGCAGTACAAGTTACTCGATTGGTTCAATAACACCTGCACATTTCGGAGTACAAGTTACTCGATCGAGAAATTGGTTGAAGAGCTCCATCTCATGACGCTCATTCTTCATTTACACCTGCACCACATTTCAGCGACACAAGGATACGAAAATGAGCGCTTTTACCTTTGCACTGTCCTGCCTCAGCTTTGCTTCTTTGGCTTACGGAGCCTGGCATGATCATGCCATCATCAGCAGTAACGCACAGATGGACCTAATGACCCTTCGCTCTCAGGCTGAAAATTCGGCGCGAGTGGCCACAGAGATCGCAACTTTCAACAGCAAGCCATCTCCACAAGAAATCAGCAATCGTCTGGATGATCTCCTTCGCAAAAGCAACGCACAGCATATTTCTGATGATACTAAGAAACAGATAGCAGCAAGCATTGCCAGCCACTTCAGCTATTCGTCCAAGATCGAGACCTTTACCCTGAGGGAGAATCAACAAGAAGGCCGTCTGGACGTTCTCAGTGTTGCTTCAATCCACAACGGAAATCAAGTTGACGTCGCTTGCGTTGTGCAATCAGTTTCGGCAAGCCTTCCGCCGCTCATTACGCATCGTCGCTGGAACGGCTACCGGAGAAAGTGCAAGTTGGGGTTCTGCAGCAACAAATGGTAAGAACACAGGTCCATTGTTGAGCTACACAGTTCATGTCTCATGTTCCTGCTTTCTAGGGGTGAACGACATGAGAATGTGCCACGCGGCCTGCTGTCTGAGGAGAGCACTCTGCTGCTAGGCGTCCTCCGCGACCGTGCAAGTGCTGACCTCGACCAGAAGTTGCAAGCTATCGGCATGCTCTGATTGTCCGGCTTGCTGTGTGTAACGAATGGATTTGCGACGTTCATGTGCATTTGTTTGTGTAAGCGTCAAAGAGCAGCTTCTTCGGGCAAAAAAGTCTGGTCACTGTGAATGCTTGCCGACCGCAGCTGGTTCAATTGACCTCAAGACACCATCAAAGCTTTCGCTCCGTCCCGACGGACGTCTCTCAAACCTCTCTCAAAAACGCTTCCTCAAACCTACGCGCTTCCTCGCAACCCAAAACCGGCCTCCAGACGTCCTGGAGCCTGACAAGTACTTTAGAGAAGAAGGGAGTAGAACTGCACAGAGAGTCGTCGACGAGCAGGACAAAGCAGACACCCGCCTCAAACTGTTCAAAGACACTTGAAGTCCAACGGGGCAACGGACAGTTTGAGTGGCGAACCAGCCCAGCAATCACCGAGTCATCCCCCAAATGCGCCCAGCGACCAGCACAGCGACCAGCCCCTAAGCCCCGAAACGCAAGAAGTTCAAAATCATGACTGCATTCGCAAACACATTAATTGTGTGTCATTAGTTACACTTTTCTTCTTTAGCCCCTCAGCACAAATTTGTATCTCATTCATTTATCGTGATATGTCCAACCTTGCTACTAAGCGTGTCAGTATCTACACTATTATCGATTATAGTGTGACTGTCGTCACAGTTTAATATCTACTATTGGAGCACATGCGCGTGGTGTGCACAAAAGAAACAGAGAGATACCCTTGGCCAGCGAGCATCTCAGAGAAAAGTACGGTTTGGGTATCTATGGTCAAGGAAAAAGCAATCTAAATGCAGAGAATAGTACAATCTGGTACTCGCTCTCAGAGGTTCAACCCCACTTCCACATCGTCCTCCTGAAAAATCTTCAAACACACTCACACACACACACACACACACACACACACACACACACACACACACACACACACACACACACATTTCCTTTCAAGAGGTAACACACACACACACACATGCGCGCGCCGTCACAGAGAGAAGAAACGGCAGCGCCTGTTGGCTGTGTGATCATCTTCTCACTGGTCTTGGCTTGATGATGATGGTGTTGTCTGATGTACCACACGCACACGTCTCGAGGAACAAACGGCAGTGGTGCCGCTGTTTCTAATTTTGACAGTCAAAAGGGGCGGAAAGTGAGATCACTGACTGCACACAGAGAGAGAGAGAGAGAGATTTGTTGTGGCGCTTGAACGGCCTTTGTTGTGCCCTTGTAAAAAGGGCAGCGCCTTGGCGTTGGTGTAGCATTAACCATCCCGTATGCATGGAGTGATCTTGGGGTGTATGTGTGTTGCGCTGGTCTTTGGTCGCCGCCTTTTTTGGTTTTTCCGGGGGTCGATCGCGGCGCTCGCGTCGACATGGTCCACATGCATCTTCAAACACACAATTTGTGCACTGCTTCTCCTCCTCCTCCTCCTCCTTGTTGGCTGCTGACGCTGTTCATCAATAGCTCATTTCTGTTCCTCCGTGCCCCCCTCCCCCTTTTTTTTTTGGTTCGCAAATCACCTTTGGCTAGACGAACCAGCACCATGCCTTCCAACACGAACAACCTCAGCACCAGCCTGCACGATGCCGCGGACGAGATCCCCCCCGGTGACTACAGTACGTCGCCACCTCACCCCGCTTCAACGCAATGCCCACGAACGACTCGAGGGCCCCTGGTCTCACCCTTGCTCACCCTTGTCTTCTTTGGTCCCTCTCTGAATCTGCTTCAACCAAATTGCAGAGAAGGTTGCGGCGTTTTACTTTTGCTTCAACGCCGGTCTTGTCTGCTTCTTCGCCATCTGCTACTCTGTCATGTTCGCCTCGCTCCCCGGCAACCGCTCTGGCCCCAAGACCCAGTTTGTCGTCGGCCACGGTGTCTTCCTGAGCGACGCCACCGTCGAGATCACTTACTCTCCCGATAGTGACACCTTCAACGAGAACCTGCTTAAGAACTACGAGGAGCGTGTTGCCCGCTTCCTCAACCGCTCCGTCGACAACGACCTCGGCAAGCTGAACGTTGATGTCTCCACCCTTGGCCCCTGCTCCGATTACGCTACCGTCATGGCTGCCGCTCGCAACTTTGAGTACTTCTGCGTCTACGCCAAGTTGAACCGCATCTACGGCTTTGTTCCCTCTCAAGACATTGCCACCTCCGTCGTCCTCGAGTTCCCTCCCGCTGAGCGCTTCCAGAGCGAGTACGAAGTGGCCTTTGAAGACTTTGCCACTACTTACCCCTCCACTCTGCCGGCGTCGATGTTGCCCTTCCTCAACCGCTATCCCTGGTCCGACGATGTTGCCACCACCGCTCAGCCCGTCCCCTACGTGGACCCCGCCTTTGCCATTGTCCTGAACACCTCCATGGTGGATGTCGCCAAGTTCAGCGAGTACAACCTCAAGCTCCGCTACGGTGCTCAGTTTGACTACGGTCAATCTCTCCAGGACGAGGGTGAAGGTTATGCCAAGGGTGATTACGAGATTCGTGCCGAGCTCTAAGTCAAGATGCCAAGGCGTTGAACCCTTCTCCCACCTTTCTTGCCAGCACTCCCCCACACTCCGGATCGCGACACTTGGCGCTCCCTCTTTTCCCTTTGCCTCTTCTTATTTCAAGACTTTCCCCGGCCTCGTCGTTGGTGGCCTGTGAAAACAATTTACTTAGGTTTCGGGCTTGTGTTAGAGCTACCCCGCTTTCTCATCTGCTTGCCTTCGGTGCTGCTTTTTAAGAATCGGTGGGCCTACTTTACCACCTCAATTGATTTTGGTTGCCATTTCTGCCCCTACCTCGTCAAAAAAAAAAAAAGGAAAGAAGGAAAGAAAGAAAATGCAAATCACACACTCGAGTGCTCTCAGCAACCAGTCAAGTCAGCCAAACACATGCATTCTGCACATGCACAGACCCGACACAATCATCAGGTGAAAGCAAAAAGCATGCAAACCTACAGTGGATTGCATTACAGCATCTCCATGTCATCGTCCGTCTCATCTGATGCGGATCCTCCTCCATCTGACAAAGCTGCCTGAACGGCGGGGGGCGGCGGCGGTGGTGGCGGCGGTGATGCATTGGAGATTGGCTCTACAGACAAACTGGCTGGTGCCCCATAGTTGCCCATGGCGAGCTCATTGACCTCGTTCTCGCCTCCCTCGCCCACGTGCTGTGCCAAACTGGACAAGATTTGAGAAAAGTCCAGCGGCACGTCTGCATCCATCGGCAGCTCCATCATCTGCAAAGGATCGGCTGCTTCTGGTAGCAACAAAACATCTGTTGCCGCAACGGCTTGTCCAGCAGGCTGACCGGGGGACTCTTGTCCTACCTCTGGTCGTATCGCATCCGTTGATACACCAATGGAAGCACGTGGCACCACTGTTGGCGCCTGCAAGGTATCCACCAAACTCAAGACGTGATCCGATGGCAGCAAAGCCGACGTAAAGTCCACCTCCTCGCGCTTCACATTCGTGCCAGCGTGGCTTGCTGCAGCGCCCTCCTGGTCTTGGCGGGGGGCTGCACTGAGGTGTGGCAGGGCCCCCGCCCCATCCTGAGCTTGGGCAGCTTCCTCAGCAGCAGCAGCAACAGCATCAGCAGCAGCGCCAACAGCAGCAGCAGCAGCGCCGCCACCATCGTCGCCACCAAAGGTTTGAAGGCCCAGCTCCAAGCCCGTGAGGGAGACGTCATCTCCATCATCATCGTCATCCCGACCCAGCACCAACGCCGGAGTAATGGGCCGCCACTCGGGCTGCACCAAGTCCGAAATGTAATCCAACGTCCCCGTATCCTCCCACTCCCGCACAGACATCGATGAGGTCGGGGCATCGTCTTCAAACGGCTTGCCGTGCAATGGTACTGGTTCTCCGTCATTCACACTCACGGCCGGTGCTTTTGGTGGCTTGCGCGCAATAAACTTCAGCTCTCGGGCCAGTTGCAGCTTGGGGTCAGATCGCCGGCGCCGGCGCTCATCGGCCTCCTCCGCCGCACTGCGAGCCACTACCTGCAAGCTGCGGGTGGATTGCTGTTTGGCCGCCAACTGCCGCATGATGCCCGGTGCACGATAACCCAGCTTGAGGCGCGCACGCTCAAGATACATAAGAACAACCACGATCGCCACTAGCACCCAAAGCACCACCAGTGCTACGATCGAGCCAGTCCCGGTTTGCGTGCATTCAGTGCTAGAGGCACTTGAGGTGTCGTCTGGATTTGGCGTTGTGGTCGCTGCACTGTAAATGCGTGCACCCTCAACCAGAGCCAACGACGACCAAGACCAGTTAAGGAGCGGCTTTGCAGGCGAGTAACCCACGGTCACGCGTATGATCGTGTCCCGGGCGCCGTTTGCTTCGACCAGATTGCTTGATAGACCGCCTGCGTTGGCCTCCATGCTGGCCAAAAGCTCATCGAGTGGGACGGCCAAGGCACAAGGTATCCAGGAGGACGTTGCTGCGGCGACGTTGTCCAGGATTGGTTGCGCCATGCATTCTTGCCACGGGGCCGAGTGACACGTCACACAGTCATTGCACCCAGCACGGGCTGTTGCTGATGAACAACAACTAGCCCGCGGCGACGCCCACGCTTCAAGGCGACAAACGCAGCTTGCGCATGTGTGGCGCAGCGGTGCTGAAGCGTTAAATGCAAAAGCATACCCATGCAGCGAAGGCCGCGCTACCCACTGCACTGCGCCGCGGTTCATGTCATCCGACGGTGCTGGAAGTTGCAACGCTACTGCAGGCGCAGCTGTCAGCCACGCTCGCAGATTGCCACCGCCTGTCGGCGTCACCAAGTAGCGACCCGCGTCCAAGGCTGTGCAGTAACCCCCTTCACACGCCACTGCAGCGTCCGCCGGCACCGCTTGGACCTCAAACGTCCCGTTGGCCCAAGGCCGAAACGTCAGACGCGGCTCTAGCGTCCCCACGACCCAAGAGTGCGTGTAAACCAGACTACGGCCAGTACTATCCTGAACCACAAGTTGAAACACGTGCGCACCGCGCTGAAGGCTATCCAACACAAGCGTTGCCGAAAGGCTGGCAAGGGCAACCCCCCCCAAGCTGGCACAGGCCGCCAGGGTACCAGCGTCGAGCGTGCACGACACGTTAATGGCTTCGATCCGCTCAGCAGCGAAGCAGGGACCACCCTCGTTCACAAACGCCAATTCTAGGATTTGGACGCTACCCTCACTCATTGTGGCCAGAGACACCACGGGCGGCGTGCGCTGCTGACAGAAGGAAACCACCGTGTTGGCTACCACCGAGCCTGATCCAGTTGCCAAGCTCGTCACCAACAGCTGGTGCCACCCGTCCAAGAGTGTTGACCAAACTAGTTGCCCCGTCCCCACAGCTGCGTCCCGCGAACTGACCGAAGAAGCTTCGGAACACGGGCGCAGCGTGGCGCCATCCAGTGCGCACATTGTTTCGTAGGCACTGTCAACTGACTCGCCATTATCCGTCAACAAAAACGCGGGGTCTGCACCAAAGAACACCAGTGTCGTGTTGGTGCCCGCTTCTTCTGACGAAAGCTTAAGACCCCCTTGCGCCTCGGCAGACACGCGCAGCGGGACGTCTTGAACCTCAATCAATAAAGGAAAGGTGAGGCTTTCGCGCAAGGCGACATCTTCGCATGTGACTCGCAGCGCCCAAGCCACGGTGGATTCGTAGTCAAGAGATGCAGACAAGAGCAAGTCTGTACCAAGCACACTCCATGGTAGTGTCGAGCCAACCACGTCCTCAAATGCATCGCAACCCGAGCTGGACGGCGATGTTTGGGCAGCGTACCCGGTGAGAGTACACGTCGAGACGCTCGCCGCATCGAGGGTGGTGAGCAGGGGATAACGGGTGCCCACACCAGCGTCCTCCGGCACTGAATGCCTTAGAAACGGACACGTTTCCAAAACGCCGAGCGTGTCTGATAGGGTACCACAGCCGCTGGAACATGTACATGGTCCTGCAGACGCGGATGTGTTGAGCGTGGTCAACTCTGAGGTTGTGCATTGTGCCAGGACGTCATTGCCCAGCGTGGCTGCGTTGGCACAGCCGGCCGCGTCCAGTGTCGTGACGGCTTGCTGGCACCGGGTGCTCCGGCTCGAGGCAAGAAGAAGGCACGACGTCGCTTGGGCTAATTGCGTGCGCGTGGGTGCCGTGGCACAGCTGAAGACGCTCGTGTTGGCACCTGGGTAGATGCCAAACACCAGGTGGCCTGTCAAATTCAAAGCTGGTGCTTGATCGTTGGTGATTTGCAGGGCAAAGGGTGTTGCGGGCTCGGCCATATTCCAGCGCTGAGCGTTTGCGGTATTTTGCAGCGTCACCGTCCACACCCCACTCGTGGAAGTGGGCTCAGTCGACACGGAAAGGTCCGTGCCTGCCGTGACTTGAGCAGCTATTGCCATCGACAATGGCTGGCAAAACGTGGTCGCAGCCAGCATAGCAGGGTCCAGATCAAAGCCCACCGTCCACTCGGCCAGGGTGGCCAACGGTGCAGTGCGAGCGGGCGGTGCGAGAATGCGCACATCAGCTTGTTGCAGCCATGTAGACGAATGTACCAGCTTGGGTGCAGGTGAACACAAGGGGCGAGAAACCTGAACCACACGCCTCTGACCAGCTCGAACAGAGCTCATAGTGATCCTTACGGCCCAGGCAATGTCGACGTCCACGTGCCAATCCGTCCCCTCTGGCGGAACTCCCACCACCACCACATGCCCCGTGCTCACATTGACGGCAAGGCTTACATTAATAGCACTTTGGCTAGCACCAAAAGCCACAGCACTCCAGTGCGCATCCGTGGGGAGTGGAGGCAAAGGGTATTCGTACGACCGCGTAACCACAGATCGTCCAACCACCAGCTGTGATGGATCAAGAATTGTCGTTTCGTTGATGGGCACAAAGACCGGCTCGTCGAGGAATGGGATGCATTCGGCCGCGTCCGAGCCCCCGCGACAGAGCTGACAGCCCCACAAATCGGCCGCGCTCAGGCGCATGATGGGCAGGCTCGGGGCGCGGATTGGTACCAACGCTTGGGTCAGTTTATCAGGACACTGCAACAGCAACGAACTTTGTGACATGCCTTGCTCACTGGAGGCGGGAGGCCAATATTGCTCAACAAAGAGAGCATTGGAAACAGGCGCATAGTTCCAGACCACCCCAGCGCTCAAGTCAGGAAAGGATGTGACTCGAGCCCACTCGGGTTCGAGCGCTTGCACTGCTGCTCGCCAGCGCAGCGGTAGTGTCACGTTCATGCCGTCCACTAAACATGAGAAACCAACTGGGCGTTCCCCTGCACTGGTGCCTGCGCGCCAAGCAAAGCGAGCTGTCTGCTTGACGGTGTGCACCGTGTCAGCGGACGCTGCATCAAAGGACGTCTGGCGAGTGACCAGGCTAAGCAGCGAGGCGTTGGCGCACATCAGCGTATCTGGCGTGGAAATAATAGCCGTGTCGTGCGGGCGCACCAGTTCCAGAACGGCCTGCCATGATGTCACACTTGTTAAGAAGCTTGGAGAAGATATGCGCGCCACAATCATTAGGCCCTCCGCTGCAAATCGAGAATAGCCGAGGGCGGGCGCAACAGTCATGCTGGACGCATCACTGGCTTGCGCTCGCATGCTGTCCGGGTCGGTCGGACTGGCATTGCGGCCGAGCGTTGCGCCAATAAGCAGGTGCAATGGGACCTGACTCCTTGAGGATGGGGGCAGATCAGTGTCGTCCACGGCCAGTCGAACTAAAGACGTCGACAGGTTGTAACCGTGCACTCTATCGAGGTAGAAGGTGACATCCTCGCCTACAGCCGGGGCCCAAACGCCATTGAGTGACCAGGCCCCGGCCTGATCCGAAACTTGAAGGTAGCATGGTTGCGTAGCACAAGTGGCGGTGGGTAAGCCAGTGTCCCACAACACAGTGTATTGGTTGGCAGCATCCCCAGCCAACTCTCCCACTAGCTCTCCATCCACGCTGAGAAGCAGAGAGGCGGCAGTACTCGTTGTAGATAGACCCAAGAGGCGAACCACAAGACCATCGTGGAAGAAGGCGCCCTGTAAAATGCATCCTGTTGCAAAGGGCGAGCGTGCCGATGTCAACCGAAGAACGATGCTAACGATTGGAACGGGTCTGCCAGGGATGTGCATACGCGGGTACCACGAGGGTACGACGGCGTTTGGATGCATAAAATTTGCCTGTGCATCCATGGCATCCCAGCGCTCTACGCCACCTAGGCCATCGATGCGGACGGACCCTGCCTCGTCCCAAGAGTGTGTCGGTATAAATTGCCAGTGGGGTCGGATCAGATCAGGCGGTGCCCCGAGGCCAAGACGAGCGGCCAGATCTGGCACGCGGGCAAAGCAAGAGGCATTGGGAAGAGGACAGGTGTTGTTGCCACTGTCGCAGATGAGCGGTGTGCCGTCCCAGGTGGGAGCCAGCTCGGCGATGGACTGCGTGCCAAATCCGTACAGATGCGTTGCGCCAACCAAGAGCCAACCTCGTGGGGCAAGTGGGGCAACAGCGAGCAGCGGCTTGGGGAGCGCCGCAACATTTACGGTGGTCATGGCAGTCGAGAGGGCCACTAATTGACCGTTGGCACGCAACGCCACGTCAAAACCACAGCCACTGGCACCGTGACCGTCACCGCCATTGTCAGCAGCTGGACAAATTGACCTGACCATCGAAATGTTGATATGAATGCTGGAGGTAGGGAGAGTAGTCAGGAAGATAGTGCGAGTGATTGTGCCCGTGTCAGTCTGCAGTGCCACCTCGAGGCGTGTACCCAGCAATCCCAGAGACTGAGCGGGAAGAATGGTCAGCCGCAAGCCACCCTCGACCAGATTGCCTAGCCAGGCCAGGCCAACACTCGGGGTGGTGGTGTCAGCACCAGTGCCACTGGCGCGGGGCAGATGTAAAGTGAGCAGGTCCTGCCAGAGAGTGGCACGCAGCAAATGGCCGAGGAAAACAGCTGGACCTATGGCACCGTTGGACCATCGCAGCGCTCCCCAAATAGGGCCGGCGTAGTCCGTAGAGAGCGAAGGCAGTGTCGCACGAGCTGTGGTGGCGGTCATGGCGGTGACCATGACCTGGCGAGTGGTGTCAGTGTCATCCGCAATCAGGTAGGCGGAGGTGTTGGTGAGAAGCACGAGAGAGGCTTGGAGGTCAGCGTCGGCCCCGCGGGCAAAGTTTCCAGTCAGCCAGACTGTGGCCTCACCCTGAGCGAGTTGAGCTTGAGTCCAGCGTTGAGGCATGGGCGCTGCCTCGAGAGTAACGGGCCAGGACCAGTTGGCTGCCCACAGAATATTGGACACTGCGCAGCTTGATTGCAGCTGAAGCAGCAGCTGATTGAAGGGGACAGAGGAGGATGGTACATTGAGGCTCACTGCTGCGAGCGTTGCATTGACGACAGTGGTGTGGCAGGGCAAAGCTTCGCCAGCGTCGGTGGTGCAGAGCAGGAGCAGGTCGCCACAGGAGGCAGCCTCGATGAATCCCGAGCCGGTCAGAAGAAAGGTGTGAGGCCCGGGAAAGACAATGCCAGCGGGGAGGTTTGACGATGCTAGGGCAACGCCGGTCCGGAAGGTGGTTGCAAGAACGCGGGCGCCTGCTGCAATACAGGTTCCCGTCATGGCATCAAGTTCAGGGAAGTCACAATAGATGAGGCAAAGACGAGCGTTGTTCGTGTCTGAGGGCAAAGTCAGCGGGAGTTGTGCCATGTGCGTCAGGAGATTGTTCTTCCAGACAAAGGCGGGGTCTGAGGTGCCAAAATCGGAGGCGATACAGGCTGCAGCATCCGTGAAGCGCAGCGCTAGGGGTCGTTGAAGAAGACTTCCGCGGAGCATTGCGGTCTGGTTGATGGGCGCCATGGTTAGTGTCACGACCTCTTCCCTCACAATAGGATCTATCAAGCAAGATTGAAGGGCATCGCGTGAGAGGCACAAAGTGAGATGGCCGGCGTGGAAAGTATGGGGACAATAAAAGAGGAAAGCCACAAGAGAGCCACACACACACACACACACACAGCATCGGGCAATGTCTGGTCGGTTCAGTCTCAAGCAATGTCTCCAAACATACCACTTGGGGCACGATGTATTTGGATGGTGTACTCGGCTGTAGCAGATTCTACACTGGAGCTAATGACAAGCCAGGCCGTGCCAATGGGGGGAGTAATCAGCCAAGTATTGGTAGCTGCCGTGGCCAGGGGGATGCCGGAAAGGGTGACAGAGGCGACTGCACCCGTCCGGGGTCTAGACTGTAGGCGAACGGTACGTTCGCCATGGGGCAACCAGAGGGTGTAGTTGGCAGTGTCTGGGCTGAACTCGGGCTGCAGGACACCACCGTTGGACACAACCAAGTTGTCCAGACGAGCATCTATTGAGGTCAAGCCCCCAAAAGAGGGTTAAGAAAACAAGGAGGGGGCCCTTGGTTGGAAAACCTGGCCAGCGAGGGAGAGGATTGGAGAAGGTGAAAGGTGATGCGCCAAAGAACACGCACCAGTGTACATAGGTCGAAGAGATGTCGTTTGCAGGGCCGTAGTTGGTTGAAGGTTGAGAAGTGCGGCAAAAGTAATGTTGTCAATGAGGCCTGTGGCGAGAGGCGGAGCCCGCCAACGCAGCCGAGCCTGGGTCGTTGAATCGGTGGCATTGTGAGTGGCATTGATCCATGCTTGAACATGGCCCTGAGCGGCTCGTGTGGGGCAGAGAGTGGCAGCTTGGGCTGTTGGCATGTTAGCAGGGTTCGAAACAAGCCATGTTCCTGCCGAGGCGTCCAATGCTTGTGCCACCCCTTCAAGCGCAACCTTTGTCTTGAGCAGTACTGCATCATTGGGAATCATACAGGGTGAGTGGACCCCAGCCTCGAGGAGATCTTCTTGGCCCCAGACGAGATCAAACACATCCAAACAACAAGCCTCCCCCCAATCCTAACCCTCAACACACATCAAAAAAGGGAATGCTCGACTGGCAAGCCGTTCAAGTCCACCTACCATCGTATTCGGTGTCGGGAGCATAATACTCCGTGATATCCTCGGTCGCGGGAGCCACGACAACGAGCTGGAGACGATCGTCGGTGTCTGGCGACGTCGTGGAAGCATTGCAGAGCGTCTCCCAGTCCCAAGCCGAGACGGCTGGACACAGGGCACAGCTGGTCAAAACGAGGAGGAGCCAGACCCCAACCCCTTGTGGCAGGACGCTGCGGTGACGCCAGCCGCCGTTGTGCGCCATCGTTCCTGGTTGTCGCGGCCAGCCGACGCTGTTCTACCCGGGCGACCACCCGGTACCCTACAGCTACTCCACGTCCATGGCAGTTGGCCTCAGCCCATGCCCATCCAGACACCTCCAACCTCTACACTCTCAAACCCACGCGAGCCGTCGTCCACCCGCGTGCATTCAAGTCAGTCGTCAGTC
>NW_001865058.1:296910-301466 GCF_000002865.3 Monosiga brevicollis MX1
ACTTAAGACGCCGTCAGCAGCGCCAAAATGGTTCGTGGGGCCTTTGGCGCGTCAACACCCACCACAATTGCCTCCTTGCATTCGGCTGATCGCACCAGCTCTTGACTTTGCCTCCCTCATCACTATCACTAACAGGGTTGCCATAGATCACCCGTTGTTCGAGCGATTGATAAGCTCGTCGCACTGACACACCCCGCACAGGGGTACCCCGCCTTTGGCCCAACTTGCCCGAGACGCTCAATGCGGCTTTGCGATGCAATGATCCAGACAGCCGATCTGGCACAGCCGGGGTTGACCATCCCCAAACCTCGGTACCCCTCGAGATTGACCGCTTGCTCAATCAGGTACACGCAGGATGCCCCCGTGCTCCCCTGTTGGTCCGCTGCATATGCCATCGTTGACCCAACACGTAACTCACCCAATCTATGATGGCTCCTAGTCCTGGTCTGAGACGCAAGAGGCTTCGGACAGCACCGTAGGCTACAGCATGGTATACTTTGCAATTGTGCAAATCACGAGTCTCCGCCGCTGGATCCTTCACCTCACCCAAGATGAGCTCTCTAGCGCCGACGTGGATATGTTGGTCAAACAAGCCATAGCCCCTCCGCTCATGGGTGACCAAGATGCACCCACAGAAAACCCTCAGGTGGAAAAAACCCAAGATTTGGCTTCGCGCACGCGCCTGCTCGTCGCTCGGTTTTTAGCCAAGCGGCACGCTGCAAACGCTGTGGATGAAGCCGCAATCGCGCACGCTACTTCGTCCCTCAACAATGAAGCTTCAAACGATAATGTGCCTATTGGACTGGATGGGCAGAGTGCGCATTCTCGCAGAAGCAGCAGCAGTAGCAGCAGCACCAGCAGCACCAGCAGTAATAGCAGCAACCATGATGATTCCCAGCATGACCAGGAAAGCAATCACGGCAGCAGCGATGACGAAGCACATTCCCATGGTGACCCACAGCGCGCCAGTACTTCTCCTAGCGATGGGCATTCCGAGGAAGAGAGCGATAGCAGCGATGACAGCGACAGCAGCGATGACGCAAGCTCTCACGCACAGCCCGAATCACAAGGTCATATTGAAATGAGCAACGCCCCTGCCCAACAAGCATTTCAAGCTGAAACTTTGGCCAGCCCTCGAGTAACCATACCCCAGAACAAGAGTACAGTCCCGCGCACACTCTTTGATTTTCAGCGTCGTGCTCAGCTCTTGATGATGCTCGCCAACGCTCGTCAGCTTCTCGGCGATGCTTGTGACCCCGTGGCCCGAAGCATGTGCCTGCAAGTGTTTCAAGAAGCGCACAACGTCGTAGCTGGTCTTCCCGCTTCAGAGATGCAGGCTTTTCTTGCCGCCGACCCTGGTGCCCGTGCTCTTTTGCGCCTCTTTTGCAGCCAGCTTTTAGACCTGAGCACCCTTCAACTCAGCGGAAATGATACCTTTCGCCAACGTACTGTCGCCCTAGCTTTGGCATCTGCTGGCAAGGATTTGGATACCGGCCTTGTGCTTGAGCTTGTGGCCCATCTTCTTGAGGTTTGTGGATCGACTGCCGTTGTCCAGGCATTCATGCCTTCTTCCCTCAAATGGCAAAGCGACACGCTTCTCGACTCAAAATTTGAAGCAGTCTCTCGCTTCCGCCATGCCTCACTCTCATTTTTCTCCCACCCCCCCCCCCTAGCACGACTTTGACTTTAATCTGGGCGAACACGCCAATGTTTTATCCCGTATCACTGGCATGCCGGTACGTCACGGCATCAGTGTGGCACCACGCGAGTTGCCTCAAGTATCAAATAACCCAGGAAGTCAGATCAACTCACGCTTGTCATGCTGCGGTTGAACCACATGCTTCACTGCGACCCAGGCCCAAACGCAGACTTCACGCGATTTTCTTGCCGGTGCGTCTGTGTGCCCCGTGGCAAATTTGAGAAGGGCGGATACACCCCATCTGACCTCTATCTCCTGATGTTGAAATAGACTTGTTGTATGGCTTGAAAGCTTCGGCTGTGGCCAAAGTCGAGCGTGTCGCCACCGTCTTTGGCCAATCACTTCCAGTACGAACTGTGCATGACCTCGTCCCCTTCTTCTTACAGCAACGTCTTCACCTGATTTCGTTTCATGTGCCCCATCCGAGTAGTGCTCGCCAACAGACATCGATGCCCACAAACCCATTGACCTTTGCTTGAGCATGGACGGGGTACGAGCCTGTCATTCTCCCGCTGCGGTGTGGTCCCCATGCTCACGGGCCTGCATTTTTAAACATTCACATAGTCCACTTTATTTCTGATTGACGAGGATGGTCGCCTGTGGAGCGCAAGCGAATCCAACGTACGTCCACCCTTTGCATGTTTATGCTAATACGATGCAGCCATCCCACCCTCATTTGTGATTCCCACTCTGATGCACCAGACTCTGCGTACCCACTCCAGCTCCACTGAGCTTCAGCCCGTTGTTGGCGTTGACTCGAGTTGGAAATTTATCAAAGTTGTCGCAGCAGAACACGTGCTGGCCCTGCGTGCAGGTCTGTCACAGCGCACTCGCCTCCGCGGCTGCTGCGCCAGTCGTCCATTCCGAGTCATGGAACTCTAACCGTGGGCATCCGGCACCGTGTAGATGGCGCCATCTTTTCTTGGGGGTTCAACAATCGCGGATGCCTTGGGTTGGGCCACGCCAATTTCTGCGCGATGCCTTTTAAGATTCCGAGTCACGTGAAATTTGTTCAGGTCTGTCCGCCTGGCATGACCGCCCTGCGCGGACGGATTCGCCTGTCTTTGCCTTTTCTGATGCACTGAACGGTTCCTGGTAGATTGCTGTTGGCAATGGCTACTCGGCCGCGATTGATTGTGAAAATCACCTCTACACCTGGGGAAGCCCGGCGTACGGTCGTCTGGGTCACGGCAATCGCGATTCTGCTATGACTCCTCGGTAGGTCGTTGCTCGCCACTCACAATGGCTGCGCCGTCTGGAGCTCGGAATAATTTTGAACTCTTCCTCCTCCTCCTCCTCCTCCTTCTTCTTCTTCTTCTTCTTCTTCTTCTTCTTCTTCTTCTTCTTCTTCTTCTTCTTCTTCTTCTTCTTCTTCTTCTTCTTCTTCTTCTTCTTCTTCTTCTTCTTCTTCTTCTTCTTCTTCTTCTTGTTTTGTCTTGGGTCGTCTTCATATTTGAATTTGTGCTTCACCCGCGTGGGCTTTAACCCCGCCATTCATTCGCCTGGAAAACTGGTGGCATGCTGTGTTAGGCTCGTGTCTTTCTTCGCCCAAGGGAGTGTGCGTGCTTTGACAGTCTCCTGCGGCTTCAAAGACTCCCACACCCTTGTGGTGGGATCAGACGGCCGCCTCTACTCTTTTGGTGACGCAGACTACGGAAAACTGGGCCGCACTGGAGACAACGACACACCCATGGCTGTGCCGAAGCTTCAAAATGTGATCAAAGCCATAGCTGGTGCAACTTTTCAGTGGTACTCACTGCTGATGGCCAGGTGTACACCGTCGGTCGCAACGAGGATAACCTCCTTGGTCGCTCCGGAAACAGCCGCCGTCTGGAAGTTGTATCGTTTCCCGGAATGCACACGATGCAGATCTGTGATATCTTTGCTCATAGCGAGGGCACCTATGCCCTTGCTCAAGATGGCCAGCTTTACCGTTGGGGGTGTTTTGAGGATAAAGCATGGCCCACGCGGGCCGGCCAGCCCACCGTGTGCACAACAGTTACCTCCAGCAAAATGGCAGTTGTTGCTGCCTCTCACAAAACCACAATCTTACTAGATGTCAAACCACTGTCTGCGCTGCAACATGGCTTGGCTCTGCGAGGCACGATTGAAGAGTTTCGAGGATTGGCGTGCATGCTACAAGCTGTACGGAAGCCCTCTGTGGCAGCCACCATGCCCAATCCCCTGCCACTTACGCAAGCCTTTCAGAAGGCTCAAGAGGACTCGGCTGCAGAAAGCAGCGACACCATGAAGCCCGAGGGTGTGGAAGCACTCCTTCTCTTTCTACTTTCCCATGTTCTTGATACCATGCCAGTGGCGAACAAACCCCAACCCTGTGCTGTCTGCAAAGAACCCTCTTTACTTGAAAGCAAAGGAAGCCGTGTTTATCAACCAATGCGCGAAGCTGATGAGCGTCAACTCGAAGCGGCAGATCAATTCATGATGGCGGAGTTGCAGCAAATGTGCCGAGGGCGCGTGGTCCAAGCCTCGCTCTCCGGCACAGTGGACGAAGCCCGAATTGACATTGACCTTTTGCTGACCCACTTGGGTCACGGTGCTGAATCCCTGGACAGCGAGGTTTGTCTATTGTAACGATTAGCCAAGTTTTGACCCACTGCCATACATATCCCGGCCTTACATCACGCAATCTGGCCTGCACTTGGTTTCAACAGGTTCTCAGCTCGCTCTTCAATGCTATCTGTGATGCTGAGGGACCCACGGCCACGTCTTGCTCACAAAGTATCACGCTACACTTTTTGCCAATGTGCCTCTTCATGTCACACGTCTCAAGACCATGCTGGCGCAATTTGTTGAGGCACCGCTCTCCGTGGCGCGGCACGAAATGTTATCGGCTCTT
>NW_001865058.1:303092-307770 GCF_000002865.3 Monosiga brevicollis MX1
TCTCTCTCTCTCTCTCTCTCTCTCTTTCTCTCTCTCTCTCTCTCTCTCTTTCTCTCTCTCGCTCACCTGGCTTTTAGCACTAATCTTTCTAATATATGGATTCCATCGACAGCTTGTAGAGGCCCTATTTCAAGCGCATGAGCGCAAGGCTGACCTCATGGCAGAGCTGGAAGAAAGCATCGCCAACTACTACTGCCCCGGCCACCATCACATGGTATGCCTTGTTTGTTCATATGCTCCTCATTGTTTCGTTTGGTTTGTTTGTTCGATTTTTTGTTCGTTTTCTATAAGCCTTGAAGAAAACAATTGGGAGGGAGGGAGCTGAGAACAGACTAATGTGGGAGCTTTGGCATGCCTCACTCCTTTCTTCTTACACCTGGGCTTCTATAGCGGATTGTCAATGAGCCATATTCCACGTTTCGCGAGCAGTTGTCATGGTGCTGCGATCTTTGTGGGTGCTCGGGCCGCGGCTTGGTTGCGCATTGCGAGCCTTGCCAACACGATGTCTGCCTCAGCTGCTTGGAGCGGGAGGAGGATTTCGAGATCAGCGGCCAAGTTAGCATCCGCCTCAAATCGCAGGCAGAACAACGTCCCGAAGAGCATGAGACCTCAAGCCCAGACCAGACCGCCCTGTTGACCCATTTTCTACCAGCCTTTGAAAGTACCTTTGCTCGTCGCTTGGAGGACCTGAAGCCCCTTGAAGAGGTGCAAATCCCTCTTGACGTTTTCAAGCCAATCACCCGAGCAGACTTGCGACGCGCTTGTGACGCCGCAGGCTTTATCGGTGCCATTCGACTTGAGTGTTGTTTGCGACGCCCTGCTGCACACAACGCCTTGCAAGCCTTGGAGAATCAACTATTTCTGGCTAGCTTAGCCGTTTTTCGAGCCTTGGTATTGCCTTCAAAGCAGCAGGTGGCCGGTTTTCCAAAAGCTTTGGCTGTCTTGCGTGATCTGCAAACCGCCTGCGCACAAGAACTTGGCAGTGTACATCTGCTTACCGAAGCTCTCGTCGCAGGCCTCAGCGCGACAGTATATGCTGCCATTCACGATGTGCAAAGCTTTGACACCCGCGCACAGCTGCAACAACAAGCCCTTCAGGCCCTGACTGGAGACGACGCCCCCGGGCCTGGAGCGCGTGGGGCGCGGGTCCGTCAGCATAGCGAACGTGCTTCGTCCCCCTGGCTCGGTCGTTTGGGCACGTTGCTGGGTGGTGCCTGGAGCGCTCCGCCGGCCAATGAGCCAGAGCCCGACAAGCAGCCAGCGCGTCGGGACACAACGATTAGTCCCATCCCTCCACCGGACTTGAGCGTGTCACCACCAGCACCGGTGTTTTGGGAAACTTCACCGCAACTTGGCAGCGACGACCAAGCCCGCAAGCTATGCTTTGCGCTCACATCCTTGCAACAACCTAGCGACTTAATTGTCCTGCAGGATGGCGAAGCTGGCGCCCGCCTCGAGCTCAAAGGCGTGGAGGACTTCAGCAGCCTAGGCTCACTAGATCTGATTATCAACTGCATTTTCCACCCTGGCAGCTCCCCCGCCCTTGCTTCACCCTTGACCTTGCCGTGGCGCCTGCACCGCTGGGAACCTTTTGTACTCCCGCTGCCCGATGTCAAAGCCTTCTCTGTCACGGTGGGCTCGTCGGAAGCGCTACTCCCCTTGGCGGCCGCAACCGTCTGCGTGACGCTGCTGAACTGCCCATCTGGGTATCACCTGGTTACGCAACAGAGCATTGCCAGCCGGTCGCCTAGCCCCTTGCCTGTGGGCTACGTGAGCCAAGCCTTTGCTATCAAAAGCCATACCTACTCCTTGTTTACACTGCGTCTACAACGCAGCAGCGAGTCAGCTGCAATGACTCAGGCCAGGATTGATGAGATTCGCACCGACGGCCGACAACGCCAATATGATTGTGAAAGCCGCAATGAAACTAGCCTTATCCTGGACCGCGATGCTGTGAGCATCTCGTTCACGAGCTTCACGCGAAGCGAAGCAGAGCTGGAGGGATTTGCCATCACTGTATTACCTATTAGCCTGGAGCCTCTGCCAGCCCTAGCTGAGGAGAGTCGCCACCTGCAAGCACAAACTCCCCTGGCCTTTGCGCTTGTTGCGCTCACAGCGAGTGAGCCTAGGCTTCCGGCCCACGTGGGTGCGCTGCCTTCACCTCTGCTGACTGCTTTGATACCGGGCCAGTGCGAGCACTGCCACAGTGAACACAGCGCCACCCGCGTCATGCTGCTTGAAGTGCTTGCGGGTGCCGCTCACCCAATGCTCCAGCAACTGTACACGTTTGTTTTGACGCGGGGATTGCAAGCTCGGAACTTTCATCACTGTACGACCCGCCTCGCGCTCCGCATGGTGTTTGTGTGCGCGTATGTCCTGGGATTGACCTTGGCCGATATGCAACGTGCATTGAACACGCCTCACTGCCTCGAGCGTCGCCAGTTGATCGCATGCGTTGAGACAGCCTTTGCGCTACAACGCCACCTTGTCACGACTGACCCCAGTCTGGATGCCGTGGATGTGCCGATCGATGCCGAGTCAGAGGTGCCCGCTTCGGTGCCGTCGGCTAGTACCTACGCCGCCATTGTGACAGGCAACAGCTCGGCTTCTGCAAACGACGTACAACTGTCGTCTGATTCTCGAAATGCATCAACTCAAGCCAAATTTGCCTCGGCCCAGGCTGAGCCTAAGACACTGGCTGACACCACCCAGCTGCTGCGGGCCATCGTTCAGACCTACTGCCCTTGTCACAACTCTGAGGAGGACAACGAAGACATACACGAAGGAGTGAATGACGCAGTGCCCCAAGCCTCCGCGAGCGTGAACAGAGATGACAACTCGAACGGCTCCTCAAATGGCCGTCCTCCTCCCCTCTTGACTCCAGGCTTTTCTCACATGGAAGCTCGATCTCACAGCGTTCATGGTGATGCTTCGGGAAGCGCAGCTCGTGCTGCCGCCTCCGCTGCCGCCGCCACCGCATCATCGGTGAATCAAAACTTCGATTTGCAGCTCGAAAGTTGCAAAGTCCGGGGAGCAGATACACAAGGCAATGGCAATGCATCAATGCCGGCATCTCCCCGCCGATCCCGAGCTGCACCGCGCGGCCTGGCACCGCCTCGTACATCTTCAACCGTGCTCCCCCGTCAGGAAACCACAGAGTGTCCAGAACGCCCGCCATTGCAGCGCTCGCTGACAGCACCATCCGCTCCGCTCACGGACAAAGCTTGGCGTCGTGTGTTAAAAGGAAAAGGATCACGTGCGCTTGGCCGGCAGTTTGCAGCCACTTACCGTCAACAAGAGGTGTTAACTGCCCTGCTGGAGGCTTGCAAAGGTCGTCTGTCTGGACCTGAGCTTCAAGCACAGCTGGCAGCCCATCGTGCCGCAGTTGTCGACGCTTCGGAACGCATGTCCTTTTTATATACCATGCAAAATGTACTGCACCCAGCACTCTTTCACACGAGCCACCGTGCCGTGTTGGCGATTGAGCAAGCTGAACGCAGCGTGGCTTCAGCATCTCAAGAGGCCATCAGCCCGAGCGGCGCTGCTCTGCCCGACGCAAGCGATGCAGCCATCGTAATGGAGCTGATTAGAGTGGAGATTCAAAATCTGCGCTCCCTAGTTCTTGTGCATGGCAGTGGCACCGTCACCCCTGCCCTCATCGACTACGTCGCCGCTCGCTTAGTAACGATTGGCGCGTGGCTTCGGCGCGTGGACCACCCGCGTCAGCTTTGCACCGTCATGCATGCGCTGCAAGCCCTGCAGACGAAACTTGACCCTCTTCGCTTCACGGAGAGACCCATTATCTTGCTGCGCCGCTGCGTCTTGATTGTGCTTTTGCGCTGTCTGGGTCGTGATAGTGCTGGTACGGGCGGCGAAGTAGTGACCATTGAGTCTCATCGACAAGTTCTTCAAGCTGCGCTAGAAACCCTTGCTGCCCCCGCCCCTCGCACATTTGTGATTGAGGCACTTGTGGCCATTCTGCTTTGTTTGGGTACACCCGCGCGTGGCGCGAACACGGCCGTGGCGCAAGTACTCCGCACGGTTGGACCCAGTCTTTTGGCAAACACAGCGCCGCTTGTTCAGGTGCTAGGCGTACACCTCCTCAATGCTGTGCATGATAGCTCGGGGGCTTGCCTCGACATCTTGTTGGATTACGCTCTTCGACCGTACGTGCTTGTTGGTGTGCCCAATGCACAGGCGCATGCAGCTCAGCTAGCATGTTTGCAAATTCGCCGACGCTTAAGTACTCATGAACACGCTCTCAAGCTCCTGGAACCACGCTTGTTGAGCTGCTTGAGTGAGCTGGAGGCAGTTCAAGCCGCAAATAGCAGCAAGGCAACCCCAAGCACAAACAACTCATCTGACCTAGTCTCGCCCCAGCTACAGCCGACCTTTGTCGGGCATCCTCTTTTGCAACTTGACGCTGGTGTCACCCGCCTTCAAGGTGTATGCAGTTATGGCTCAGCAGAGCGTCAGCTGCAGTGGATTCACTTGACGCTGGGGCCCTGCGCAAGCAATGGCCTCATGACTGCCAGCTGGTCGAGCATGGGCACATTGCCCCTCCCGAACGAGCTTTCGGCCATTACCACAGCGGTCGCAGTCGGCGGCGAAACCCTTTACTTTTACGACGCTCAATGGACTCGACCTACTTTGGCTCTGCGACAAGGTGGTGTTGAAC
>NW_001865058.1:308009-319186 GCF_000002865.3 Monosiga brevicollis MX1
TATGGTGAGGCACTTTTGGGGCGCAACCTTGTGCGTGTGGCCCCAGACACCGTCGTGCGCACAAAGAGCTTTCAGCAGGGCTTGTGCACGAGTGAACGCCCACTCCCCGTGGACGATGACCAGCATTGTCGTTTTGTCGTATACACCGGCTCTGATTCGGATGATTCGTGGGCTGGCAATGTGAGCATCGGTGTTCTCCGTGTGGACCCATCTTCGTGCTTGCCTGCTGCCCCGACAATCATCACAGATTTGAGTGATGTAGCCGTGTATTTGGATGGGACCTCAATCAAGTACCAGGGTAGCGTGGTGAGCAGTGATTACGGGATAGGCCGACCTCTCTCCACGGGGATGCATGTTGAAGTGGATGTGGACCCGGAAGGCAGCGTGAGCTTTATCATTGACGGAAAACCATGTGGTGTTGCCTTGAAAAACTTTGTCCCGTCCACCGCCACCACCCCACTTTACGCCATTGTAGATGTGTATGGCCAGTGCCAATCCGCCCGCATCGCAGCCTCGCACCGAAGCACCGCTGCGCCCCATAGCTTTGCCTTTGCTGGCCGGGATGAGCTGGTGCAAAACTGCTTGAGACTCACCACACGGATGCGCCTCGAGACGCAGCCAACACAACCGACGGGTGATAATGATGGTATCACAACTTTGGAAGGATCCAAACCGGCAGGCCCAGCAGGCGCGGTCACGCCCGAGCCTACGCGTGACACCAAAACGACAGAAGCCGAGCTTGACCCATTGCCTGCTTTGCGCGCCTGGATTCGAGACGCGGGCGTGTCCTCGCAGTCCGCCCCTGTGCTGATGCTGGATCGACTTCCTTTCCGAGCCACCCTATTGCAGCCTGCGCTTAGCGCACCACCCTTAGGCGCTTTACACCATGATTCCATTCTGCTACCGCCCCGTATGGTGGCCTGCGAGCTCACCCATGTGCCAACCAAATTGGACGTTGCTGCTGAAGATGATGGCGACGGAAGTGCCGATAGCAAGAATGAGGGCATCGGCGCCCCCTTGCCTCGTCTCCCCTTCCGACATCAACTTCGGGAGACGTGGTTGCACGTGACGCGACTGGTGTTTGCGCCTGATTTTGCGAAACTCGCGATGGCCGAGCAAGCTGGGCTCCTTGGGGCCAGTTGGGCTCTGGCGCAGACGTATGACATGCATGATCTCCTGCCAAGAGAAGACGATGATTGGGTGACCGCTGCCTTGGAACGTGCAGTGCAACCCGCTCCCCTGCGTCACTTATTCGCGACTGATCTGCCCACGGCTTTGCAGCGGCTTCTTGAGCCCACCACAACTAAACACGTCCGCCGATTTTTTGGGCAGGACGCTCCAAGCCGCTTTGCACATCTTGAGTTTACTACTGCGACTGAAGCACTCGAGCAGTATTTGCGGCGCGAAGGCCTGCACAGTGACGGCCCCGTTTGTTCTTGTTGTGATCGGGCCATCACGCTCGGCCCGACATTTGAAGTCGACGTTGAGTTGCGCAAGCTGTGCAGTGCCTGTGCCCACATGTGCACGACCCCTGCCGAGGTGGCTCAGGGCCCGGCTTGGTGGCCAGCGCCTGGGCCTAGCTGTCAGGCTGAGGCCGGCCCCATGGGCTGTCGTGCGCATCATGTTGATATTTCTGATCCCGCTAGTGTAGCGCGGTGTACATCAGCAACGCTGACTACATCTACCATCCTAGCGTCCACTAGGAGCGAGTGCGTGCCCCCGACAACAGCCAATGGGGGTGGTGTACCCGTGACCTTTTGGCGTTTTGATCTTTACCGTCAAGACCAGGGTGAGGTGGCCCTCAGTGGCGTGCATGGCTTTGTTTTGGACACGGAGTCGGGAGAGGAAGACAAGCTGGAATCTGTACTTATGGACGTATCGGTGCACCAGCCGCGGGAAACAACAACAAATTGTCCGCCGCGCCAGCTCGAAGTCAGCGTTTCTGCTAAAGTCTTTTCCATCTGCTTGGTGATACCCTCCACTTACCGACTTGAATATGTCGCCCTGGCCTCGGATGGCCCCCTCGCCGTGCAACGCGTCATAGGCCGCCAAGGCCTGTGCTTTGAGCACACAGATTTATGGTTTGCCCACGATCTTTCGAAACATGTGGGCTCCAACACGGTCGCTTTGTTGCCCCGTCCTGCACTGCGCCACCTTCGCGGCTTTGGGAGAAGCATGGCGAAGACTGCACCAGTTCTTCCCTTGTCTTGTCATGATGAGCTGAACCACGTGCCTTTGGACATGGTGAGCTTCGCCCTTGCTGACCATCAGGAATACCAGCGCGCGACGCACGCTGCCGTGCAGACCCTGCAGATCCAGTTGGCCAGGCTCATTGCTCTCGGTTGGTGGAAGCAGCAAAAAGGCAAGCTGCGCTGTTCGGCCCCCACCTCAGCAGCCAGCTCGCCGGCTCGTGTCGAAGAAAAAGCGGATGGGTCGCCTTGCCCGGTTGATGAACCGGGGTCATGGCCCTGGACACTCGCGATGCTACGACTATGGGGAGCTCAGCGTCTAGTTCCAGCTGCGAACACGGCAGCTTTGGCTGCAACCAGTCTATCAAGCGAGCAGCTACCCGTGATCCGACTCTCTGGGGAGCAATTGGACGACCTAGCAAGTCTTTTGCTGGCCGAGAGCCAACGCGTGCGTGAAGTTGCTGGTCCCACTGTGGCCACGCTGATCACCAAAGACGGTGATAACCAGCCGCACTTGCTTCAGGGCCAAGTGATCTTGCCCAATGCAAGTTCCTTGCGCCTGGCCGTGCCTCACCTCTGCGTGGACAAGTGCACTTTGCACCTGTGCGACGGCACTGGTCTGGAGCTGGCCTGTTTGAGCGAATCATTGCAGTCCAACGCGGTTTGGACCGTCCCAGGCAACGAAGTGCGTTGGTTCCTGCGGGGATCTACTGAAGCGCTGCAATCGGCCCGTTTTCAAATACGCGTTGCTCGAGCGTGGAGTCAGGAGCTCGTTGAAGACGCTGACATCCTCACAGCCAACGGTATCAACTTTGGTTTCTTGGAAGCAGCACAGGCGCTTTTACACCAGCACTGTGCCGTGCTCTCAGAGCGCGCCTTGCTTGATTGGGCTGAAAGCTGTTGCCTGCTGGCCCAACTTCCGTGGGAGGGTGACCAAACGCTTGGACCACGACAACTGGCAATGTTGGCTGACGTACTTCCCCATATCATGGCTCAGCTGGGCCCGACGATCCGATGCCGCTTGCGTGCAGTGCTGCAGCGCGTGCAGCTGCGCCGCCACCTTGAATGGAACGACTTTTTTGGTCAAGTTTTTGCTCATAATGATTGCCTTTACCGAGTCATCGATATCACAACCATGCTGCATACGCGGGAAGACGACGCGAGTCTCAATGATTTTCGCGACGAAGGGACCGATGGTGGACAAGAAGACCCCCGGCTTCGGTTGATTCTGAAGGCCGAACGGGTAGACTGCGACGACTCGTTGGACACGGGATCAGAAGACACGATTTGCGTGGAGATGTATCCATGGCGTGCTGCTCAAGAGCTAGCCTCGCACTTGGACATGTTGCGGCTCAGCAGCCCTGCACTGGTACGGGTGCTGCCTTTTCCGCTCCGTGCAGAGGAACCGGATAGGGATGATGACTTTTTTGTGGATGATGCAGACTTGCGCGGCCAGCTATTGCTCCCTGAGGAGCCAGAACATGGACAGAGCCTCAACAGTCATCGTGCCGCCAAGACCTGGGAAGGTGATCGCCAGACCCTATCAGATTTGCTGCGACATTTGCGGGCCCGCCTTTTCACTTTCCCATTCGATGGAACGATTCCTGGCTGGCACACCTTGAGCACTGAGTTGACGGCGATTCAAGCAAGCCTGGAATCATCCCACTCTGCTACGCTTGCACATGCTGCCATGGGTGGTTTGGAAGGCAGCCCGGCCATGAATGCGGTATCTTCCTCAGCTGGCCGGTGGGTGGACATCGAAGAGACAATGACTGCGCTGCGTGCCCAACTCCATGGGCTTGGAGAAGAGAACGCTGATCACAAACGCGTTGTTGTGGATCATGTTCGTGACCTCGATGCAGAGCTCAACACAACAGACACTGAGGATGCCATAGCGATTATTGCAGCTTTGCTGAGTGGCAGCCATAGTGGGCGGTCGCCTTGGGCGTTAGCTGAGCTGCTCTTGACACTGGAGGAGCAACTTGAGCAAGCACAGTGCGTGCGAGAGGCTCACAAGACGGCCCCCGTCGTCATGCTTCCACTTTATCGCATTGCAGGCGCCGTTGGCCTTCGCAGCATGACTGTACCCTTCGCTTCGCAAGCGGAGCCATTTCCCCACCCAGCTGACTTTGCCAGGCGTTCTGATTATGTGGCCTTTGTCAAAGCGCGCCTGCGCCCAGGCATGCGGGTGCAACTTTTGCAAGATTCGGAGGGCGTGAGTGCCGGGGATGTCGGCGTATTCATTCAGTCCAACTCCAGAACCCCACCCGTGCAATGCAAGTGGAAGCAATACGGTCACACGCGATGGGTACATTGGCATGAGATCGTGTTGCTACCCCCCACCGAGGTACCTGGTTTGAGCCAGACGCATGACATTGGCGAGGCCACCCTCAAAGCCCTCTCGTGGTCTGCTCATGAGGAGACGAACTCCCCTCAACAAGGCAGTGAACTGGCTTTGTCAGCGACCACATGGGATAGCCAAGAACCTGGTCTCGAAAATTTGTGCGACAGCGCGCGAACCAGAGTCGAGGCGGTGGCTTCGTCGTTGCTACAAGGAGAGGCATGGAGCCTCTTTGCGCTTCTGGCAGACGTGCAATTGCAACCTGAGCAATGGCAGGCAGTGGTATTCACGGCGCGCTTTGACGAAGCTGGTCGCTGGGCACATGCCGGGCCTCTGACATGGATAGACCTGGCGCTACGTGGCGGTACCATCCTGGGTGCACAGCTGTGCATGGAGCTGCTTGGCATGCACGATTTGATGACGACTGGTGATGACCTTGACTTGAGCACGTTGATTCGTGTCGGTGCCGTTGATCGTGCCTTGCTGGCTGTGATGGCTCACCAGTCACCTGAGGCACAGCACGACATATTGAGGCAGTTGCCTCAGGCGCGACGCAGCGCACTTCTAGGCCGTGCAGTTGAACTTGGAGCGTGGCGTGACTCAGCGGTGCGCCTTCCTCCCTTGATGACACGAGGATTGGTGCCCCAGTTATGGGACCCCATGCTTCAGGTGATGCGAGTTTTGGACGTGATGGAGGCTTTGGCAGAAGGCAGCCATCCGCTGACGGGCGTCAACCTCCTACATTGGGCTCTCTTACCAGCCGTTTACCAATATCACTGCATCTTTGCCCCAAGCCGGCGTGTGGATGTGCAATATGGCCCCTTTTTTACTGAGAAAGCTGATGCAGCGCTGCTGGCCTGGGGTGACGAGCTCGCGCATGCCTTAAACCCTCGCGATGACGAGGTGGCCGTACCGAAACCCGCTTTACTGGCGTTGGATGACGTTCCTGCCGAGGAACCAGCGATGTCGGAGATGACTTGTTATCAGCCCTCGTGGTGTGCGCAGCCCAGTGTTTCAGCTTTGCTGTCCGAGCTGGATGCGCTTGAAGCGTGGTGCAACGAGCCTTCCAAAGTGGCTGTGTTGCATTGGCATGACCACTACGATGTGAGCCAAGTAGTAGCCCTGTTACGTGGCATGTTAGCCCGACGTTACCCCTTGGTGGTGACTTGCTGGCCTCATGCCCTAGCAGGCCGCGTGACTGAACTACTCAATGCCGGCATGACTCTGGTGGGCCCGACAATATATGAGCTGGGTGTGGATGCTGTTTTGTGCCCGTTGCCCTTCTTGCGCGAAGGCGTGCGCCACATCCTCGGAGCGCTACCTCTTCCATCAGACCATGAAGCCTGGCTCCAGGCCGTGGCTGCATCAAGCGGCGACAATCAAGAGGTTCGGATCACTTATGAGGTGCCTGATCATGAGCACGTGCTTGCCGGGGTCGACCAGTCTCATCTATTTCCTCAGATGGAACCTCATTCAACCAATGGCTTCTACTGTGACATTTGCAACCGTCGAAGTGATAGCAATGAAGGCCGCGTGTAAGTTGAATGTTACTGGGTCAAAAGTCCGAACAAAGGTGTGAAAAAAGCATTGCCAATAGCCAGAGAAGAAGAGGGGAGAGGGGAGACATCAAGAGAGGCGGGCTTGAAGTGGCAAACGATGCGTGATCAACTTGGTTGTGGTTATGAGGTTGCGATGCTCGTGTGTTCCACAATGTTTCCTGCTGTTGGTATCTGGCTTCCCGTCATTAATGGCACTTTTTGTCTGTTTTTATCAATTCTTTGGGTCGAATGTTTGGCTTTCTTTTGCTGACTTCTCGTGCTGATCCCGTTTGGTTTGAGATGTAGGCGCTGCATCAGTGGCTGCGATTACGACCTTTGCAGCTCATGCTTGGCTGAAGAAACTTCAAAAAGCACGACGCAACATACGCGCCTTGTACGTGCGACAGAGCCATCACTCTACCGACCTGTGCGTGCAAATGGCCAAGATCCTGCACCAGCACTGCCGGCGACGCTGGATGGCCTTGCACACTTACCCATCCAAGCGCTGCGGGCGCGCTACGGCACCCTGCGCTGGGCTGGCGATATGATAGTTGCCCCACATCTCAAGCTGCTGCAGTTTCTGCAAGATCCCAAGCTCCACCGTGCGCGTGCCTGGATCTCGATGCCGCTGAAGGAGGAGCTACTCAAGCAACACTTGACCAGCACCATGCGCACCGAAGCCGAACATGGGCCCACCCTACGTGTGGACCGATTGCGTGCTCAGTCACTCGAAGCATGGGACGTGCAAAGCAACCGCCTCCGACTACCAACGCTGGCAGAGGAAGCGCGGACCGTGTATGCACAAATCGCTGAGCAGCTGGCGGTGCACGTGAAAGAGGATGCGCGCTTTTTGCACCTGGCTTCGAAGTTTTGGAAGATTCGCCTGCTGGGTGAAGGAGGAGATGACTATGGAGGGGTCTACGCCGAAAGCACAACCGAGTGTCTTTCAGAGCTGCGGGACATCAAGACTCGCGTCTTGGTGCCCACACCCAATGGGGTAGCGGACCATGGCAGCCAACGAGATTTGCTTCTCATCAACCCCGACCTGCGCCCGTTTGAGAGCGAACATGATCGGACTCTGCTGCACTTTTTGGGATACTTAATTGGCTTCAGCATCCGTTCGGGTGAGCCCATTGACCTGCCACTGGCCCCGTGCATGTGGTCGATGTTGCTCGGCACAGCCCTTACAGCTGAGGATGTGCCGGAGGTGGACCTGAGTTTTGCGCGCACGCTCAACCAAATCCGCGCCCTACCCGAGGACGACGATCTCTTGCTGGCGTGCTGCCTGCCCACAACCATGTGCACGGCGGGCGGTCGACAAGTCACGGTAATTGAAGGACTCGACGTGCTGGACGCGCGAAACAAGCAGCGGTTTTGCGATGAGGCTTTGCGCATCTACTTGAAGCAGTTTGACGAGGTGTTGACTCCCGTGCGGGAGGCACTTGCCAAAGTTCTGGCGCATGAGCACATGTTGTACATGTTCACGCCCGCCGAGCTCGAAACGCTGGTGTGCGGAAGCCAGGACGTGGACCTGGCCTTGTTGCGCGCCAACACGCGTTACGAGGGATTGAAAGAGACGGACGACGTTGTGACGTGGTTCTGGGAGGTGCTCAGTGAGTTTACTATGGAACAAAAGCAACTTTTTGTGCGCTTTACATGGGGGCGCACGCGTTTGCCCCGATCTACGGCTGAGTTTCGCGGCCGTTCCTTCCGCCTTTCGGAGCTTGAGCGCTCTTCCGCTTCAGAAACCCAAGCCGCTTTGCCTGGTATGTTTCGTGCAGCACCTGATTCTTCTCCGTTTGTAGTTGTGCCCAACCAAATCTTATTGCCCGTCGACTCACCTGTATTGCTCACGGTCGGTGCCAATCTCGGCATTCAACAGAGTCCTACACCTGTTTTTTTCAGCTCCTGCTTCCGCACTATCGATCAAAGAAAGCCTTGCGACAAAAATTGGTCGCGGCCATAGAGAACTGTCGCGCCATTGATGCCGATTACAACGCTGCTGACGTTGATGATGACGACTCGGATGAAGATGACTCATACTTCACAGACGAAGAGAGCGGTGATGAGAATGAGTTTATGTGGTATGTGTGAAAGGTCAAGTTCGGAGTCATTGGAAAGGGTGTCAAGTCAAGCTTTGCGCTTGCCTCGCATCAAGACCTTCGACTCTTGGTTTGGGGAGGACGTGCAAGTAAGGGGCGAGGTCATGACCAAGAGTGTATCAGATAAAATCGAACCAGTGCTATCTATTTGCTTCTGTGGAACAGAGGAAAATATTCGATTGGGATAAAGGAGGAAACTGTGGAGGCTGTCGTGAGTGGACTTTGCTTTTTCTTTTCTTGTTTGGCTCATCTTGGCGCTGCACACTACCCTTCAAGGCAGTGTGGCGCGAAAAGCATCAGAAAACAAACCAAAAAAAAAACAGAAAAAAACCCGGAAAAAAAAAAAAACAAAGAACGCACGCATGATGGTGCGGAAAGGTGGGGCAGGAAGACGAGAGAAATACAAACAAACGGAAATGGCAACGGAGGACATGAAAACCAAAAGGAACGAGCACTGCCGCCAAGACAGGGACTGAGTCCCCAAAACAGCTCCCCTACGCTCGCGCAGGAAGGAATGTATGTTGGGCGGAGCAGGGAAACGCACGGGCGCCGTCCGTTGTCATGGACACTTAGTACTTGCGGATAACCGGGGGTACCGTGGTGACCTCCTCCTTGTCGAGAGTGTGGTCAATGACGGGGCGGTACGAGAGGTTGACGGCGCCCGTCTTTTCGTCAATGGTCGACAGGGTGTGCTTGCGCCAGTGTTGCTCAAAAGAACGCTCCTTTTGACCTTCCAGGGGCTTGCTGTAGTCAAACTCGTCCTCACGGTTGGGGAAGTCCTCGCGAGCGTGAGCACCACGGCTCTCCTTGCGAGCCTCTGCTGAGACAATGGTTTGCGTGGCGCAAAGCATCAGATTCTGCAGCTCAAGAGCCTCGATAAGGTCGGTGTTGAAAACAAGGCCACGGTCGAAGAGCTTCATGTCGCTCTGCACGACAGAGTACAGGTCCTCCATCTTCTGAACGCCCTCCTTGAGGGTGGGGCCATCACGGAACACGGCGGCATGGGTTTGCATGGTCTTTTGCATTTGGAGACGGAGATCGGCAACTGAAGAGCGACCGTCAGCAAAGCGCGTGGCATCGAGACGAGCGATGGAGGCTTCACCGGCGTTGGCAGGAAGAGGGCTCAGCTTCTCGCCGGGCTTGTTAATCTCGGAGATGGTGTTGGCGCAGGCACGGCCAAAGACGACGATATCCAGCAGAGAGTTGGCACCGAGGCGGTTGGCGCCATGAACTGAGGCGCAGGCGACCTCGCCGGCAGCGTAGAGACCGGGGACAACTTGCTCCTGGCCATTCTTGTTCGTGATGACTTGACCACGCCAGTTGGTGGGCACGCCACCCATGTTGTAGTGGACGGTGGGCAGGACGGGGATGGGTTCCTTGGTAACGTCAACGCCGGCAAAAATGGCGGCTGTCTCGCTGATGCCGGGCAAACGCTCTTGAAGGACCTCGGCGGGGAGGTGCGAGAGCTGCAGGTAAACGTGGTCCTTGTCGGGGCCGCAGCCACGGCCTTCACGAATCTCAATGGTGGAGGAACGAGAGACGACATCACGCGAGGCCAGATCCTTGGCGGTGGGGGCGTAGCGCTCCATGTAGCGCTCGCCCTCGGAGTTGAGAAGGATACCACCTTCGCCACGGCAACCCTCGGTGATGAGGCAGCCGGCACCGTAGATGCCAGTGGGGTGGAACTGAACAAACTCCAGGTCCGAGTTGTGGAGACCAGCGCGGGCGACCATGGCATTACCGTCACCAGTGCAGGCATGCGCCGAGGTGGCGGAGAAGTAGCAGCGGCCAAAGCCACCGGTGGCCAGAACCGTGTTCTTGCAGTGGAAGCGATGGAGGGTACCGTCCTCCTGGCACATGGCAAGGACACCGACGCACTCGCCCTCGTCATTCATGATGAGGTCCAGGGCGAAGTACTCGATAAAGTAGGCGGTGTCATAGCGCAGGCTCTGGCCATAGAGGGTGTGCAAAAGACTGTGGCCGGTACGGTCAGCAACGGCGCAGCAACGATGGGCCTGGCCGCCACGGCCATAGTCCAATGACTGAGCACCGAAGGCGCGTTGGTAGATACGACCGTCCTCGGTACGGGAGAAGGGCATGCCATAGTTCTCGAGCTATGGTTGGACAGGGGTCGGCACGAGAGGCGATGCATTCGTGGTGGCGTGAGCATAAACGCCACGGTCAATAGAAAACTCCGTCAAAGCAATCGCATGCGGAACGGGCACGAGCCCGAAGAAAGGAACCCAAAAGCTTGACAGCGAACAACACGTGCATGCACACAAACGTTGAATCATCGCCACAAGTTCGGCAGAAACAAACCTCAATGACGGTGTTGGGCGCCTCCTTGGACATGTAGTGAATGGCGTCCTGATCACCGAGCCAGTCGGAACCCTTGACCGTGTCGTAAAAATGCCAACGCCAATCGTCATTCTCCATGTTACCAAGCGCGGCGTTGATGCCGCCCTAATGACAACCAAGCAAAAGGAATGCAAGACAGTGCTTAAGATTGAGAGATGCCATGGGACACGCAGGCATATGATATGATGACGCTCGGCTGTGAAGCGGTGACGCCATTCCATTGGTCGGCAGTACCTGGGCAGCCACCGTGTGGGAACGAGTGGGGAAGAGCTTGGTGATGCAAGCCGTCTTGAAGCCCTTCTCCGTCAGGCCAAAGGCGGCACGGAGACCCGCGCCACCGGCACCAACGACAACGGCATCAAACTCATGGTCCACAATGGGGTAGGCCGAGGACACCTGTTCCGTAGCGCGAGCGCGACGAAGGCTGGTATGCAGCTGGCGGCTGGCGCTGCGTGCCGCCGTGGACTTGACCACGCGTGTAAACATGGTGAAACCCAAAGAGACGAAAAAGAAAACCTGTATTGCTCGCAGCGGGGTAGCAACAAGAAGAAAAATACCAGATGAGAATGGCGAGCAAGAGGTGTCACAGAGAGGAAGAGAAAAAAAAAGAGAGAGAGAGAAGAAGAAGGGGGGGGGGGNGGGGGGGGGG
>NW_001865058.1:319236-346657 GCF_000002865.3 Monosiga brevicollis MX1
TTGGGGGGGGGGGGGGGATGCAATAATGCGAGTGTGATGAAGGAGCAGTGCTCCAACAAGACAAAACGCCACACGACCAAGAAAGACCACCGAGTCACCTCGAGGCCCAGCTGCCAGTCGAGATGGCCCACGATGAGCAACAAGGCAGTGTCAACCAAATGCAGATACACAGGATAATCGGCCAGACAGGCAGACAAGCAGGCAGGTTGCACCCAAGGCAAGCGGCACACACACACACACACTCAAGGAAGAGGCAGAACGAGGGACGCTCAAGACACTGTTCCGGGATAGAACCCACAGCCTTTTGCACGCCACAATTCAAATGCATTGGGCACCAACGAGGGCTCTGCCACGGCTGTGAGACACACGCACGCACACAACGTATACTGGGGCTGCCGTTTCAAGAGCACACACGCACATGCTCGCGCCCAAGCAGGTGCATTCTCACTGGTCAAGCCAAGAACGACAAACCTCCCCAAAAATAAACCCTTTACAACCAAGCAAGACCGACACAAGAACACCATCACGCCCTAACTTCCCTCTCATCCCACTGAACCGCCCTTGCTGAACCTGTACCTCACTGAATCATATGGCGCTGCCATTTCACTCACACACACACACACACACACACACACACACACACACACACACGTTAGCAAGGGTTTCTTACAAAGATAAAAGAGAGAAATAACACATCCTTTTCTCGCTCTCTCTCTTCTCTCTCTTATATCTCTCTCTCTTTTTCTCTCTCTTGAATGTCTTGGTCTTGGGCCTGTTTCTCTTGAATGCCTCGCTCTAGAGGCCATCCCTCTGAAATCACTCGCCCTGTGGTGCCTTTCTCTGACATCAGCTCTGCTCTCCCATAAGTTCTCTTTCGTTCTCTCTGACAACCTCTGAAGCGCGCTCCGCTCTCAAACCTTCTCTGACCCTCTGACACTCTCTTTCTCACTCTTTCTTTCTCTCTTCTCTTCTTCTGCGGCAGTGGCTTTAGATAATTATTTGAATAAAGTTTTCACAAAAAATACACGCTAAACAATTCACACTTGACGGTGGGCACAACCAAATGGTGGTTTTGTCAGACAAAAGGATGGCGATGATGCAACCACTTTTTACTCTTCTTCACAAAAAAAAAAAGTCGCGTAGCGAACAAAATGGGGAGGGAAAAAGCTGGCGACGGCGGCGGCGGCGGCGGCATCGCTTCATCGCGAACCGTGCTCAGAGCTCGGCCACATCGGTTGGTTTTGCTCGAGTGAGAAGGCGATCATCCACGTCCATATCCAGGGTGGCCTCACCCAAGTACGCATCCACGTACGAGGCCAACTCAAAGCAACTAATCTCCAATCGGCTCTTACTGAGCACCAAATCGCAGTTCTACTCCACGGCCGACCAAAGGGTGAGGGAGTTCACGCC
This sequence comes from Monosiga brevicollis MX1, assembly GCF_000002865.3. Taxonomy (NCBI): domain Eukaryota; class Choanoflagellata; order Craspedida; family Salpingoecidae; genus Monosiga; species Monosiga brevicollis. The sequence goes on from NW_001865058.1 coordinate 320,647, forward strand.
GTGAAGAATCAGGTCGCTGAACGTGAACAAGAAAAAAAAAAAAACAATAATAACACGGGGAAGAAAGAACGGATTGGACTGGACTGGACTGGAGCATGGGCAGTACCTTGCCGGGAATTGCATTGTGACGATTGAGGAAGCTGATTTGACTCTGTGACTGCTTCAGCATTTCCTTGTCATCGAGCGAGCGCAAGAGCTTGGTCAACACTGACCGAGCCCGTGCCACATGGAAGGACAAGGGATGAATGAGCTATCGGTGCGGTGTGGTCTGTCGCCAGGGAGCCATTTTGAAACCCCTAAATTCATGTCTGACAGGACGCCAACGACGCGAAACATTTGCTTGAGAATTTACCTTGTTGCGAGCGCAGACGAAGATGCACCACGATTGGAAAGAGTTGTGATTTGCGGAGCCTGTGCACAGAGTCTGAGCAGCCCTGCAAGATGCACATCTGCGCAGCCCCATGCCGTGAGCAGTTATCACGGCTGACTCAGCTGCACAGCAGGAAAAAACATTTGACCTTGCTGCCACCAAGACCAGCGTCAAGTTGTCGCCAAAGCAGGATCACCAACCTTGCCCTGCCTGGAGCTTTCGTAAATGTGATCAATCACTTCTTTACTAGCAATCTCTCGCACGTCTGTCAATGTCACCCGGCACGGGTACCCCGTCAATGTAGAGCTGAAAACAAAAGGCTACTTGGCTTCAATACATTTCTCATCCTGCTCCGGGGCAGGGAGGGTGAGCAGGCTGCTTACCTTCGATGGAGGCGGCCGAGTCAGCAGCTGAAGCCGTGGGAAGCCGCTGTCGACCTCCCCTAGGCGATTGCTGCGATGTGTCCAGATCCAATACTTCCACGTGCTCAGGAAAGGACATGACCAGGTAATCAATCAAAGCTTGGTGCATCATGTCAGTCAGAGCAAAGCCCGTGTGGCAGGGCCCAACAAATGCCAGAGGCCGGACATCGGGCGCCAATGCATAAGGGTTGGCAGTTTTGTTCAGATTGGGCGGCCGGAAAGTCACACAATCATCTGGATACGCCTCGTCACGGGCCTGTTTGTTAAACACAATGTGCAGCCGCTCGTCATCTTGGGTCGCCATTGAGATCCTGTCAAAACCACCGGCAAGCCCCAGCACAAGATGTCAAGATGGAAAGGTAAAAGTAAATGAAGAAAAAGGCCGAACACAGAAACGGTGCAAAACGCAGTCTGTGGCGCCTACGGAGCAAATCAGATCGAGGAGACGCACCCATCACCCTCGTCATCCGCCGAGGGCACCCGCACGCGTGGTCGTCCTGTTGGTGAAGCCGATGAATAACAAGGGAGGGAGAACAGAATCATGTCTTACACTGAAAAAACAAATCGGTGGCGCGCATGCCATATCTGAGGCCCGTGTCTCAAGGTCAACGCCAACGCCAACGTACGTGAGACGTGCCCCGAAGACCGCTCATTGTGATACTTGAGCAACCAGTTCTTTTCGCTTGGGATCATTCGACACTTCATGCCTTGACCCACAACGCGCCCCACCCACCAGCGGTCATCAATCACCTAAACCATGAGGACCAGCAGCAAACCACCCGCTTGAGACACGCGAGGAAGGTTCGCCCAGAGTTTGCAAGCTCAGAACAACGGCAACATGGGCAGCTAGGCTTCGCACATGGGCAACTTGAACAAAGTCCCCAGGCCGAAAGACGACAGGAAACGTCGTGACCTCGGGGTCGTTGCGCCCATCATAATACACGTTGCTCCGGAACGAAAAGGCTACCGTCCCCTCCTGTCGAACCCCCAGCAAATTGGTGAGGTTGGCTGTTGGCTGCACCACATCATGCGCGACCATGCGGCAGCCAGAATCAGGCCACGACCTTGATGTTTTGCAAGTAGCCTTTTCTCTTGAGCAGTGCTTGAAGACGCGAGGGCTACAGGCGTGACACCAGAGGGATCATGAGGACATTGACTTTTCCAGCTACTCGGCTGCATGGGCATCAGCGTCCGAGGACACAAGCGCAATGTGCTTGCGTACCACAAAGGCTTTGACGTTGGGCTGAACTCGAGATCAGCGGCAAGAAACATGCCAATGCGGCGCATCAACGACCAGAGCGCATGAGTACTGCGCAGCAAACGCCAAGTATGCCATGATCCAGTGAATCGCCTCGCACCTCAACCGCTGCCGTAGCCGTAGCTGCCGCCATCATCGACCCAAACCAGGATCAACCTCCACGAGCTGGATCAGATTTGTGAAATGGGATAGACCCTGCTCAGTCAAGACACACAGCAAATGAGCAGAGCAAATGCAAGGGCAATCATCGCCCGCCACCATGACATGAACTAAACCAGACCACTCTGCCCCCGTACCCGATACCATCATTTGGGCGCCTCGCTCAGCGTCGCGTTCGTTGCCCCCGCCCCCTTCTACCTAGTCAGATATAAAATAGCATGACAACATTAACGTCCATATAAACGTCAAAAACCACCATCTTTGCTACAACATCCTGACTAATGCATGCACTTGATAGCTTGAGAATATTAATGAGCCTTCAATAACTTTGAAATAATCTACATGAAACCTCAGTTTTAGTACAAAACGTTCAGGTTTAGCTGCGACACATTGCCTTGGCGTTTCAAAAAAAAGTGAAATTTCGCGATATTTTTTTTTTTTTTTTTTCATCTCGATGAGTATTTAGCAGGAGGGGGAAAGATACACAGTAAGAGAGCTACCTTGCGTTGAAGCATAAATATGTGTTGATGGATGCTGCTTACTGACCACTCGAGCTGATGAAGACATGGAACAACAATACCATCAACCACCCCAAAAAGAGAAAAAGAGAGAGGAAGCGATGATGTGCCAATTTTTTTAAATTCGTCAACTGCATGTAGCTATGGATTCACGGCGACTGTGTTGCCGACTGAAAGTCACGCCCACACACCCACACGCACTCACACCTCCTTTCGGCAGCACTTTTCACACAGAACACATGCCATTCATTTATTCATATCTTCTTCATCTTCTCTGTCTTGTCGTGTGGAGCACAGAGCCCACCCTGCACGGAGGTATCCCGCTGCTTTGAGCAAACATCACGAAAACAAACAAAGTAGCTCGCAGCGCGAGACCTGGTTAAAAGAAATCAGCTTCATTGTCATTGGTATCGGGTTCGCTCTTGACGACAGCACCCGTCTGACTTGTGGGCACGTCCATGTACACTTGCGGCTGCTCTTGGGAAGGGCCTCGGGCTGAGTGCGACGAGGCGGGCGTGGTGTCATTGAACAGAGCTCCATACTCGTCCACTTCGCCCTGATCTGCCGGGGTTGTGCTGACAGCGACATATGAGAGCAGGCCAGCGGCACGGGCTTGTTCCACGAGCTTGTCGTTCTCAGGCGTATCTTTGCTGTGCAGGGGAAAGGCATCCAGTCCCACGACAGGGGCCTCGTTGGGGTCGAACAGGTAGGCGCGGACGGGATACAGCTCGCGGTAGGCGCCCTTGATGGCAGCCTCGGAGGCACCGGTAGCGTCGCCCACGGCGACGAGGGCCTTGGCTGAGCTTGAACCACGGCCCAAAAGGTAGTAGTAAACGCAAACGGCAGCCACCGTGTCTGGTTTTTTGCCATCGAGCAGATGCAGGACTTTGCGCACAACATGCACGATATGACGAACAGAGGCCACGTTGCGAAGTTTGAGCTCGGCGCAGATGTTGGGCAAGAACTCGGCTGGATCGGCGCTGCCGACCATGATGCCCACTTCGTCGTGCTCCTCGAGGATGGGGGTGAGATTGCGGCTAGTACGCAACAAGTCGCGCTCGGAAAGGTTGGCGTAGGTGGCAATGACGCGGGCCGGCTTGGCCACGTTATTGTTGCGGCAAGCCAAGAAGAGGCAGGCAGCAGCTATGTACTCGTGACTGCGACTGGTGCGGGTGCCAACGGTCAAGACGGTTTTGCAATAGTGCTTGGCCTCGCGGACGACGTGGGAGCTCTCGAGGCCGATGCGACTGGCCAGGGTCTGAATCATACCATAAACCTTGCTCAGGGTCTTTTGGTTGGTGGCCTGGGTCCGGTGTTGCCATTGTGCCCAGGGCAGCTCAACCTTGGAGTGACCCACCATGGTGGAGAGCTGACCATCCTGATAGAGTTTGTCCTCGGCTGCACCCACGCGCGAGGGGTCGGCATTGGATTTATTCTTGTCCGAGTTGCCGAAATTGCGCCACTCCGTGCCCTGATCAATCACCTCGGCCAGCGCTCGCCCACAGCTGGAGCAAACGACAAACCCTTCGCTCTGGATGGGGATGGAGTCTGGATGCATGCTGCATCGTTCCGCAGCTTCGTGGTCCATCTCACTGATCAACCGCAACCAGCCAGGCCCCAACCAAACACGCGCGTCGACAAGGCCAAAGGAGTACCGCACGTCAGCCGCAAGGGCACACAGTTGCAAAGGCGGCGCCTTTGACCAACTTGAGGTGCTTCTCTGGCTTGTACTTTGATGCTTGCGCCCCAACACTTTGTGGCTAGGTCCAGCAAAACGAGGCGGGGCTGAGACGATTCAGGGTTGCAATGACTCTTGAGCCCTCGACGTCACAGCCAATGGTGCAGATCCAGGGGCAGGAGAAGCCAGGTGAGACACAACCACCCTCTTCACCCCATTCAAGGGCACACCTGCATTCACCAACACCCACCACGCCTCGCCATTCAAAAGTCCGCCAGCAGCAGTCGCCGTTTGCTCGGCGGCCGTATGAGCTCACTCCACCATTCGACTCGGAAAAAAAAATGTCTCTCCTCTCTCTCTCTTTCTGTCTCTAACTTTCTCTCTCTCTCTCTCTGTGTCTCTCTCTCTGTCTCTCTCTCTGTCTCTCTCTCTGTCTCTCTCTCTGTCTCTCTCTCTCTCTCTCTCTCTGTCTCTCTCTCTGTCTCTCTCTCTCTCTCTCTCTCTCTCTCTCTCTCTCTCTCTCTCTCTCTCTCTCTCTCTTTCTCTGATTCTCATTCTCTCTCTCTCTCTCTCTCTTTCTCTGATTCTCATTCTCTCTCTCTCTCTCTCTCTCTCTCTCTCTGTGTCTCTCTGTCTCTGTGTCTCTATCTCTATCTCTGCAGCATGTCAGCAAAAAGAAAATGCTGACATTGGGTGATGAGAGATTTGACGTGGCAGCTTTCAGTAATCATAAGGGCCCGCCTAGAACAGTCTTTTGTATCAAGCACATTCACACACACACACACACATGTACAACACACAACACACACATTCTCTCACACACAACATTTTTCTTGCTTTGCATGCTTTTTCTCTCTCTCTCTCTCACTCTCTCACGTTTTTTTTTTTCCGAGGCGCTTGAGTCAGTGTGCATCAAGGTTTAGAGTGCACCGTTGAGTGGGTCGAAGTGTCGGGGCGCGGATCGCGGGCTGAGCCTTGGATCTGGGTATTGGCGAGGCTGGCTTGAAGGTTGATTCAGGCCTGCATTTTGCTGGATACGTTTTGAGAGGCCGTCGGTAGCAGTGGGAGCGGCGGCATGACGGGCGGGACGGGGGGCGGTCAGGCCGCACCGGCACACTCGCTCTTGGATCTGCTCTTCTGCACGGCTGGAATCTATGCCTCGTACATCACGTACGGCTACCTGCAGGAGGGGCTCTACGAATATGTGAGCCCGACGGGCCAGGCCTTCAAGGCCATGGGCTCTGCCACGGTCACACTGTTGATCGTGCAAGTCTTGCTCAGCGGCCTATACGCCTTGATCACGAGTATCATCAAGAAGGACAAGCCCATGGGCTTGGGCTTGGACTTTGCCGTGCCGGGACTGACCTACATTGGTGCCATGCTCTGCTCCAACGAAGCACTCAAGTATGTCAACTACCCCACCCAGGTTCTGGCCAAGAGCTGCAAGCTCGTGCCCGTCCTCCTGGTCAACGTGCTCTACTACGGCCGCCGACCCAGCATGCTGCAGTACCTTCACGTGGCCCTCGTGACCGTCGGCATCATCCTCTTTCGCTGGAAGGCTGGTCGAGACAGCAGCGAGTCCAACACCACCTATGGCCTCCTTCTCCTGGCCATGAGCTTGGCCATGGACGGCATCACAGGCCCGGCCCAGGAATGGATCCGAGATCATCACAAGCCCAGCAACGAGCAGTTTATGTTTTACTGCAACCTGTATGGCCTGGTCTACCTCCTCGGTGGCCTTTGCTTCATGGAAGACGGCCTCAATGGTCTGCTCTTTGTGGTCGATCCTCAAAATGCCCCTTTCCTCGGCCGCCTCATCGTCTTTTGCATTTGTGGTACCATTGGTCAAAACTTCATCTTCCTCACACTTCGCAAGTTTGGGTGCGTTCCGTCACCCGCGTTATGCGCCCGCTCGCTTGACCCAAACCCTGAAAGCCTTGTCGGGACGGGGATGCGCTCACTCACGCTCTGTTCGCTCCGCATCTGGCAGGAGCCTGGCCCTAACGACCGTGACCACGACGCGCAAGTTTTTCACCATCCTCTTCTCGGTGGTGGCCTACGGTCACGTCCTGGGCTTCTCGCAATGGATTGGGGTGCTCGTGGTCTTTATCGGCCTCTCCGTGGACGCCGTCGAGAAGATGCAGAAACGCAGCTCCTCGGCGCCCAGCTCTAAAAAACGTAGATGACTAGTTTCGGACCCGCTGCTGGTGGTGGAGCCTCTCCCATTGGTTCACCCCAAATAGCCGTGTCGCTTTGGTTTAATTTGTCTCCCTTCGCTTTCGACCGATGGAATGGATTTTCTCTTCGATTTGTGAGTTCCATCCAACGAATGTGCTCCAGTGTGCGGCTCGTGACGGATACCTTGCAAGGCCCTTCATCAAAGTGCGGCACACATCAGATTCAAGGTTTCTGTTGGTTGCGCTCTGCTCTTTACACACGAGCACAGCCATCCGTTTTGTTTCTTCTTGTTGTTTTTTTCTTCGAGCTAGAATCGATCAGGCCCCTTCTTGCAATTATTTATGCACCCACAAGCTGGTTTTTAAAAGTCTGACATTCATATGCCCATGCGTTTACACGCAATGTTAAGATGATAATTTTCTTCTCGATGGGTGACTCGCATGCCACAAAGGCGTGTTGATGCAGCCCTGCCTTCCCAAACTCAACTCACAACTGAAGATGCACCAAACCCCAATGCCAAAGGCGTGCAGTATCTGTCGCACCAACAAATGAGAAGTGCTTGCTTTCACTTGTAGTAGCCACGGAGGACGGCAACACAACAATGTGGCACGAAAACACACAAAAAAAAGAAGGATGGCTCATCGAAAGTGGACATCGGCATCGTTCATGGCGCTCAATAAGCTACGGGATGCAACGCCACGAGGTAATGAGCTCCCAAATTCTGGTCAAAGTTGGATAAATGGGACCCCTTTGAACATGACGGGCTATCACCACGCACCTGAGGAAATCATCAACATCGAGTTGCTTGGCGCGCTTTTCGCCAAAGCCGGTGGTCGTCAGCACGGCATCGATGTGATCCTTGATGTCAAACTTGTCTGGCACCTCCTGTTGTTTGTGCATGGGCAGGCCGAGGGAGTAAACAAGTGAGCACCCCTTGCTGCAGCCCTGGGCACGCTTTGCCCAACCCGGAACCAACAAAATTAGGGCCAAGTCCACCAACCCGGGGTGGTTGCGCGGCGGCGCAGAAGATGCGGTAGTTGCTCTCAAGAAGCTTGAGCACGCTCTGGTCACGGAAAGGTGGGTAGCCGGGTGAGGTTGCCGAGGTTGCCGAAGTTGCCACTCCCGCCTGCTCTGTGTGTGTGTGTGTGTGTGTGTGTGTGTGTGTGTGTGTGTGTGTGTGTGTGTGTGTGTGTGTGTGTGTGTGTGTGTGTGTGTGTGTGTGTGTGTGTGTGTGTGTGTGTGTGTGTACATGCAAGAATGAGCAGAAGCAGAAAGCGACTCACCTTGGAATGGAAACAGGCTGCCAGAGTTTTGTTCTTGCGGATAAAGGCAATGCGCAACAAGCCATCCCATTCCTGGTGCAAGTGTCCCGGCGAGTGAGCTAGAGCAGGACCACAATGTGTTGCTGCTGCTGTTGGCAACCTGGCAAGCCTTTGGCGTGACGTTCGCACCTCAAAATCGACTGGCGGAGGGGGGTTGCGCGGCTCGATGCGTACAACGGACGACTCGACCTTGGGCGGTGGCCGAAAGTTGTTGCGGCCCACCTGCACAAACATGGCGAAACAACAGCAAGCACATTTACCACCACCACCACAAAAAAAAAGGAGAGAGAGAGAGAATAAGAAGAAAAAGAATTGGCAAGAGCAAGACAAAAAAAAGTTGGGGTGCGAGAAGGCACACGAAACGATGCGCTTAGGCACACCTTCATGACGTGATCAACGCGGGCCAGGAGTTGTGTGTTGACGCTGAGACGACAGTAGAGGGCATCGCCTGGCTTGGCGACTATCCGGGCAACCACACGACCAGGCAGAGATGAGGACAGGGTGGCCTGCTGCATCCCCCCGGTACACACATGCCATTCGTGCAGCGTCTGTTGTGCTTCGTCAATATGATCGAGCAGGTCGTACCCAGACGCTGGGCAAATTCGCGCTGAAACATGAGCACGGCGCAGCGGAAAAGGGGACGATGAAGCAGAATCTTAAACACAAAGGGAGACGAGATCTGATAGGGCATGTTGGCCACGCAAACGTCAAAGAAGGGCAGGTCGGCCTTGAGGACGTCACCCATGACCAAATGCAACTTCCGATGCAACGGCCTATCATCGGGGACACGGTCAGAAAAAGCACGATACAGCGCCGCGCTAGACGAGAAGCGAGGCCGAGGCGGGATGGGCGGGATGGACGTACGTGCCCATGACACGCTTCTGTAGTTCAGCAGCCAGGCGAGGATCAACCTCACAAGCCACGACCTGGAGATCGTGCGTCACCACAGGCAGGTCAGATCAATGTCAGAGGGTCGAAGGTTGAAGCTGAAAGGTAGGCAGCACGGGCGTTTTTCGTTTTTTTTTGGAGCTGGAAAATCTCTCTCGCAGGCGCCGGGGGTCACACCTTTTTGCCTTTTTCAAGGAGCTTGACCGTCAGGTTACCGGTACCGGGACCAATTTCAAGGACCGTGTCCGTTGATTTGATGGCGGCCTGTGCGCAGTCAAAGGGGCACGAATACGCCACATGTTGAGCGGGTGGGTCGGGGCCTGCGAAATACACCACGATGCGCTGCGAGCTGCGGTCACCTTGTCAATGATGCCCTGGACAACGAGGGGGTTTTTCAGGATATGCTGACCAAAGTCCTTGTTGAAGACAATACCGCTCTTCACGGCCGAAGCCGCGGCGGCAGCGCGAGGAGTGGAAGCCGGCAGGACCTCATCGGTTGAGCGGCCGCGGCCCGACTTTTTCATCTTGCCCATGGCGGGCGGGTGTCTGGGTGTTTTGATTCACCGAAAATATTGAAGCAGGCCCTGTTAAAGAACCCAAGCCGCTCGACATCCAATGCAAAGAGCACGATAAAGACAAGTGCACAGGGGTATAGGATCGAGGCCAAGCGCAGGAAACCAGAGAGCTGAAGACCAGAAAGGAAAAAGGAAGGCGCAGGAAACCCAGAGGGAGCGCTGGAGACCGGGGGGCGCGCGCGCCAATAAATTCAACTCGTCGACCAAAACGCTGCCGCCCCGCCTTCACGTGGTAGTCTGACAATACCTCGAATCTAACAATACCCCGGCTATTTAAACAACCTCTTATTGCCAGTTTATATGGAAAATTATACTCGGTCACGGCTTGCGTGTGGTGGAGAGCTTGCATGTGGGGTAACACACTGACCGTCCAGCGTCTGACATTCGTGTTACGATGTTGTGTGCGGTCCCCTTGTCGTCCGCGTCTCTGCCCGTAAGGGTAAAGGCGTAGGCGAACTGCCCCGGGGAAGGTCTGAGAGGAGAGCAACCTCCCCTCGTGAGGAGGGCGGTCATAATGTGGCTGCATGGCTTACCAGCAACGTGACATGTTGTACGTCACGCGCCTGAGCGGTCTTGGTCGTCGTGGAGGCCATGGGGGCTGGTAACAGCCTGCGTGGTGGAGACGTTTGTGAGTCGTTGGGGTTTGAAACTTGGGGCTGTGGCTCAGCAACTGGAGTTCAATTTGCAAGGCAGGGCGCGGCTTTGGCCGTCCTTGGAACACAATTCAGACTACTCCTCGACCACACGCGCCCTTTCTTTTTTTCTTTCCATCGTGTTGTTAAATTGAACGGTGCTCCACTTCGTCCTTTGGCTTATTTTCCTGCACCCATTGTTGCCGCGGGTGTCTGACGACGCCTTCCTGCATAAGGGTTGTCGGTGGCTATTGCTGATGTTTGGTGCAGGCTGGTCGTCATGTCTAGGGGGTTTGAATTGCCGCCGCCTCGAATATGCCTGGCTGGAGGATCAAGGACCAACCCCGAGCTGCACTGCAAGCGGCTATCGCAGCTCACCCTTGAGGTCGTGCGCAATGCTCTGTCGCACCCGATCCTGGATCTCATTGACCTCCTCGGTCGTAAATGTCCTACAAGTCCCAAATCGTCACGTCAGCGCCCCGCCCGAGGATGGCATTGACACGCTGCCTCGGCGACAAACACACTCACTTGTCCATTGAGCGATACACGATGCGATAGCAGTGGCTGGTGCGACCATGCTTGGGGTGCGTAAACTCATCAATCTACACGCGCACGTGTGTGTGTGAGGAGAAGGGGGGGTTGAGTACGCGTCCGGCATTGGCGTGAGCCTTAGCCCGTTGACAACGAAGGACAACGAAGGAAGAAAGCACGACGCCTCCGCTTTGGGCCTCTGCTTTGGGCCTCCGCTTTGGGCCTCCGCTTTGGGCCTCCGCTTTGGGCCTCCGCTTTGGGCCTCCGCTTTGGGCCTCGGCTGGCTTTGCACAACAAAACATACCAGGAAAATGCTCTCCACCAGATCACCGGCAATCTCGCGCACTAAATCCGCCAAATGGTTTGGCGAATACGCCTCAGGCAACCAGAATGTCACGTCCCGGTCCGTGGGCGGGTACTTGCTAAATGGCTACAAAATGTCCCTGATCAGCCTTGCACACGACAAGGCGAGCCTCACTAAGACGGAGCTTGCGCCTCCTCACCTGAAACTTCATGCTGTGCAGAGGTCGATCAGCTGCAAATTGCTGCAAAAAGCGCTCGTCTGTCGACCAGAACAAACGAATGTCCGGAATCTCAAACAAGATCATGGCGATGCGCTCGAGACCTAGGCAGAAAAGCACAATCGTTTTCTGAGCTTCATCAGCACGCGAGGCCACGCACCAAAAAATGCAGACCTACCAATGCCAAAGGCCCATCCGAGGCAATGATCGGTCCCTGCCTCATTAAGGATTGCCTGCTCCACAACCCCACACCCCAGAACTTCCAACCACTCGCCCTGCAAGCGTGAAGAAAGAGGCCAGATGTATCAGGACCATCACACTAGGTTCCCCAAAAAGTTGCTTTGCAACCCTTCTTGGCGCCCGGGCAAGATGCCTAAGACGGCCGGTCATGGGTGCAGCTATCTCGTATCCCCCACCTGGTAAAAGATCTCTAGCTCAAGGCTGGGATGAGTAAAGGGAAAGTAGGCTTCGACCCATCGCTGTTCCACTTCCCCAAAAAGGTGCTCAATCAGGCCTAACATGTACAGGCAGCGCGCGGGGGGCATCAGGCTGTCGGGGCACACTAATTTGATCAAGATGGGCAGCCTCGCTCGATGGCCCTGTGAGGTGCTGGCCGTACCCGAAAGCGTGGCCTTGAGATCGTTAAGTGCATAGGTGGCAGCGTCGAGGGTGTGGGCCTCTTGATGTTCGGGCCGACGATCGCTGCGGTCCGGCGTTGCGCCCTCATGTATCTATGGGGCGTAAAACAAAGAAAAAATTGTAAGCTGTGCTGCCTCCTATCCAAAATGATGCTCACTGCATGTGGGCCGACTGCAGTCACGGTAAAAGTGCGTATCAAAAGGAGCGGGCTGCGATATGACCCAGCCTAACGCACCACGACATCTCGCAACAGCTTGACGCCTTCCACTTGATGGAAGACGGGATAGTGATTTCTATCAATCTCGTCTGCAGCCACACGGAACGACCGGCCCTTGGAATCAGCGTGTTGTGCACGCGACCTGCCAAACACGGGCCTTGGCGGCGGACAGCGGGAGAGGACGACGTGCGGGTTGAATCGTGATCCCCCCTACCTCGCCGATAGACATCACCAAAGACCAGAAAGGCATCGAGGCCCTGACGAATCAGCTCTGCCTGATGAGCACTTGTGTGGGCTCGCAAGAGTTGTTCCTTGTTAATCTGTGAGAGAAGCGCAAAAGACGGAGGTTGAGCTCTGGCGCGTGTCCTGCACAAAGCTTGGAGACCCGGCATGGTCCGGCACGCACATAGTAGTTGTCGCTGCGGCTGCGGCTGACGTGGTCGGCCGGGACCAACAGCGAATCGAAATTTTGCTGGACGGTAACAACGGGATGCAGGCTGTCGAAGATGGCGAAGGAGGGCCGACCACGCACGCGAAAGCGGTCCGTCTGAAAGTAATTGGCAATGGCCCCCTGTTGTGGCCATATGGCCCCAAAACACCACTGTAAGCTCAAGCTCCGGGCAGGCACAGAATGCAGGAAAAGCCAGCAGGAATACCGATCAATGGTTGCAAGGGAGGCAGGCAACATGCCTTGAGAATTTGCAAGGGATGGTCGGGCTGGAGGTGCAGCTGGCGCTGTGTCTTGACCAGGATGGAGGGTGTCACGTTTCCATACTCATCCGGCACGAAGCTCCGCCCAGCCACCTCAATCGGCTCTCCCGACACCAGCTGCTGTCGACATGCCAGCGCTACATGCAGCGACCTGACCCCCACAACGCTGCCAACCTGTGTCCAACCCGCCCGGACCCCTGCTACCGCCCGCATCGCCGCTGCCATCTCGCAGCCCGTGTGTGTGTGTGTGTGTGTGTGTGTGTGTGTGTGTGCCGCGTGACTGATGTGAAAATGTCAGCATCAGTGTGAGTTTTATGCAGAAGATTTATGACTTAATGCAGATATCATGACATGCCTTTGGTTTAAAGTTGCAGATACATTTAGAGTTTATGAAGGTGTTGGCCCAAGAACGACCATCCATCTTGCAGTGACTTACATCCATCAATTGCAGGGACCTTCGGTTGACTGACGAGTCCCCCGCAGTCTAGCTAACCTATCATGGTTGGAAATATGCGTCAGGGAAAGGCCGAGCCGCCATACAGGACCGCATGGCCCTCTGCGACGGGGCAGAGCCAATGCCACCAGTTGGCTGGGATAAAGAGGGTGGGCAGCTCCTCAGGAACAGCGTGCAAGTCAAAGAGGTAGCCGCCAGCCTGGGCCACGCGCCGCCGCAAGGATAGCAAGTCTGCATGGGTGGCAGGAACGTCATCCCAGTCAGCCGCCCAGGTCGTCTCTGGCGGAAGTAGCATGACACGCTTGCGCCCGCGCAGCGCCGTCAAATAGGTATGCACAGGCACGGCACGTGGCGCATAAATGTCGCGATGGCAGCCAATGTGCGCATCTCGGTGGCTCAGAATCACTTGGTCGTAGGTGGGGACGTGCACGCTGGCTGGAAACCACCACGAAGGGTGTGTCATGCGTGGGTACTCAAAGGTGGCCCAACACCGCCGGTCTGCATAAACGGCCTCTTGCACAATTTCCTGGGCCTCTTGATGCCCGCTCAGGCACTGTCGCTCGTTTTCGACGTCTACGTTGGGGAGTCGGCTGCTTGAACTGCGGTACAGGGTCTGCGCCAGCGCCAACAACTCTTCAGCCGCAGTCGGTGCTGCCGCCGAGTTGTCGTCAGCCATCTGCTCGTGTAGTTCCTGGAGGGTGTCCTCCAGTTCAGAAAGGCCAACCCCTTGCAGCGTCCAAAAGGGTCGTCCTGCTGTCAAGAGACGACGACGCGGCCGTCCGGCAAAATCTGGCGCAATGTGGGGACAGGTCTCGACCGATGACTCGTCCTCCGATGCAGATTCAATCTCTTCCGCGGGCTCTGGCATCCAAGGGAAGGCATCGCGTGCGGGATACTCGCCATCAAAATACACACAAAGAGAGCAGGCGGGAGCCAAGTCCTCGCCCATCGGCCCATCCAAACGGTCCTCACAGGCTTTCTCGAGCGGCACAGGTTTGTCATTTAAGGCTGCGCCAGCCTGAACAACGCTTTTGACCGCAATCTTGTGCGGTCGAGACTTGGCATGCTTGCGCTGAGCCCGCTCCCCCGCCGCTCCCTCAAGATGCCCATCCACCACCAGCTGCCCACAAAGCTGACAGATCACCCCGCCCGCCATCCTCTCAACACGCGGCCGTCCTTCCAGCTCCGCCGCCGTCTTCAAAATGATGACAATTTCGAGCGAGTGTGTGTGTGTAGAGAGAGATAGAGAGAGAGAAAGAAAAGCAGAGGGATGAAGAGAAAGACACACACACACACACACACACACACACACACACACACACACACACACACACACACACACACACACACACACACACACACACACACACACACACACACACACACACACACACACACACCAAAAACAGGAGCAAAACGACTCTCGGATCCCTTGGATCGTGCGTAATGACAATGGGAGAGGCATCGAGACGGGGACCTTCACGTTAATATAAATTGGACCGGAACACACACCAAGGCATCGGAAAGCGTGTGTGTGGACCAGGGCACATGGGCACTCTGAACGACTCGATAGGGACAAAACACAACAGAACCAGATGCTTCTCTTCTAAGCATCAACAGTATCAGGGAAAACAACGGCAGCTCGGTTATTGGGCCTTGTCCGCCTTGGCAGCGCTCTTGGCGTGTGCGCGCTTGGCTCGGTCAAAAAGCACGAAGAAGATGAGCATTGACATGTCTAGGGTGGGCAAAGGATGCATCCAGTGGCGAAAGCAAAGGCAGGCATGAAGCGTGAGGATGCCAATAAAGCTGGGCCACATTGAGGCTCGACATGGCGCGGGGGCTTGTTGTGTCGCAGTGCGAAAAGATGGCACGTACAGACAGCCTGAATCCAGCACCAGGAAAAGAAGCTGCTGTGGCAGTAAAAGACGCCGTAGGCCGCCACAAAGGCATAGAAGATGCAAAAGGCAAACTGGGCCAGCTGCAGCATGGTGACAAAGCGACCATACTTGCGGATAGCGGGCACCCGCACAGCCACGGCAAAGTATGCATACTACCATACGTTCGAGTGGCCATGTACAGAAGAAGGGGGGAGGGGAGGACGCACAGGATGCACAGGATGAGGAAGTGCAATCATCGGATTCCGAGGAAAGGAAGCGATCCAGGTGCTGCCGTACGGCTGACAAACACTTTCATGTCTCATGATAACAGCGTGATGGGCCACATACCATGACCACGTGGACAAAGGTGTTGGTGATGACGCCCATGAAGCTTGAGTCGACGGGCAAAAACCAGGCGTGCCAACCGATTGAGGGAGTAATGGCATGATGGTATAGCTAGATGATGTGCCAAGATGGGACAAGTGGCAGGAGTTGAGGTGAGCTCCAGATACTTTCTTTTGTCGCTCAGACCCACAGCGCCCCCCTCTGCGTCTCGCGCTCGCTCTTCCTCCCGCTTGACAAGGCATAAAGTGGCCGAAAATGTTGCTTCTCCAACTGTTCTGTCTTTGACTGGTCAACATGCCGCACGGTGGGGCGGGTGGGCGTGATGGTACACACCTGAAGGTACCAGGCCACGGGCAGGCCCTGCTCATGCTTTTTAGCGAGGACAAGGAGGACCGTGTCGATCATCTCAATGTACTTGGAGGCATGAAACCACCAGAACCAGTACTCCATGCCTTGACGCAGCGTCCACTCGCGATCGCAGGCCAGCAAGGTCGCATCGTAACTGTTGGCTGTGGCAAACAAGATTGCGTGAGCTTGGTATGCCGCCATGCGCGATATGAAGAGTCAGAGGTGGCGGGCAGAGGCCGACGGCTAGAGGCCAAAGGGGAGACAAGATGTACCATGCAGGTTGCGCCAGAGGGTGGAGGTGATTCCCACGCACATCCAGGCGGAGAACAAGCTCATGACGGCGTTGTAAATGACCTTGAACTGCATATTTGGGTTTGAGGATGGGGCAACTCTGTCAGGACACTCAACGGGTGGATACTTGGGGCAAGGAAATGGGGGGGAAGGGGCTCAACTGACTGTTTTGAGTTCGAGCCGGGGCCAACTCTTGGTCACGCGGATGACAATCTAATTCCAAACATCAAGGGCAAGAGTATCAGGCCGGCAAGTGAGCTGGGCGATCCAGGTACAAGTAGGTGATCTGGAGCACGGGCGAGCTGGGGACGAGCAAGTGTACCTGGATGGTAAGAAGATAGAGGGCCGGGCAGATGACGAGATCAACCCACATTTGACCGCGCCAGCGTGCTGCTGGGTGGTCTGGGGTGCGGGCGTGCCAATCTGCTTCGGGCCATAGGGCAAGTTCCGGCCAAGCGTCGGGCCACAACATGATGTTGGCTTGAAGAGGATGCTTCACCAGAGCTTGAAGAAGTCGGTAGTTGCTGAGAAGTTTAAGAGCTGTGAGAGCTCAAGACTTGGGTGTCCAAGATCTGCGATACCGCTGGAGCAAGGAGGAGATGGATCGCCAGCAGAGAAGGGGGAAGATCTGGCAACCTTCGCGCCGCGGGGCGGGTAATCAGATAAGAATCGTGGGCTTGCACCCTGGTTGAAGAAAAACGGTCACCGTGACGGCACAACACTAAGGAGATTGGAAGCGCTCTGCTTGAAAGGAGCCAGATGAGAGGATGAGCTGGCGTGTGAACGATATCGGCATGTGAGGAAACCTTTACGCCTGATCATGTATGTTCCAGTCTGGGAGCAAGAGTAGCGATCACACGGTAGGAAAGACTCGGCAAGGCGGAAGCAGACGAGTGGCTGGCATGACAGGAAGGCCTCATTTCGAGCGCACGGCCAGGAGAAAGACGACGAGAGGGAGTGAGGGAGCGAGACAGAGAGAGGACTGACACAGACCAGCGCAAACAGGAGAAGACAGATTGACAGACAGAGTCACAGACAGAGCAGAGCGGGGGAGAAGAAACCCATCAGCACCGCAGACGAGAACGAGAACAGCAGCGGTGCCCCAAGCCGGCCCGACACGACGCGACGAATACGGCGCTGCAGCAGCAGCAGCAGGACTGCACACTTTGCACACACCGCCCACCTGGCGCGTACCTCTACACTTGAATTGTAAATTATCACACGTCTATGCCATATTAAACTGGTATAGGTGTTGTGTGTGCCACACATAAAAGACGTTGGAGTCACACTTGGCGGTCTGTGACCCCTATACACGTGCTCAAAGGGCAAAAAGGTGTGTCAACTTTTTATTTACTTGTGGTACTTTTTAATTATAATGCCTAAGCCTACGCTGTTTAACTCGTGGGCGAACCTCCACAGCTGGCACATCGCCTATTCTTAGCCCTATAAAGCAGTCTTTTTATAGACCATTAGTGCTTGTAAGAACTAAAATTCTAGTTTATGAACTGGAATAGAGCTCTTATGCAGAAATGTTAACACCTCCCATGTTAGTTATCGCAGAGAAAAATCTTGTTTCAGACGAGCGGCCGAGATGGCTCCCTGCACGCAATTTCGGACTTCTCACACACACCTCCGCCGTCGCTCCTGACTCTTGAGCTCGCCTCACGTGCTATCTCGTTCACTTTCTTCCTCGCATCGCTTGAGATCGCCTGTTGCTGCTCCCTGCCCCTCTCTCCTTGCCCTCTTTCTCTCTCCCTCTCCCTCTCTCTTTCTCTGTGTGTGCTGCTAGCTCTTGTGGCCTTCTCTAAAATAGTTTTGTCGCCCTCCCCGCTCGGCTCGGACTCGAACTCTTTCTCCTCCTGGCTTGGCGAGTGCTGATCTGCAGGCTTGTTGCAAGCGCTTTGGATTCAAAACACGCCACCATGTTTCGACAGCACATGGCTGCTCACAACCCGTTTATGCCTCATCGGCTGGTCCAAAACCCCTACCATTGGCCACTTTTCACGCAACTCGAGCTGCTCCAGAACACCATCGAACAACGACGCACGACACCCACCATTGGGTTTGAAATCACAAATGAGCTCAACTTTGGCACGTTGACGATCGATCCCGACGACGAGGATACCGAGCCCACGAATGAAGACCTCACCCGCACCATCTCCATTATTAACCACACCCCGCGTAACTGTACGGTACGTCGCCCTCTTGGTTCTTGCCTTTGAACCACAGATCAGCACCCCGACACCATGCACCTCCTTGCCCCCCGCTAGCACCAATCACACCACTGAAGTTTATCAAGCTTTTGCAACTTTTTTTTTCTCGCATCACTAACATACACTGGCCTCTGCTTCTCCCTTCAGGTTATAGGACTCAAGTGCCTCCAGCCCACCCGGGCCCTGTCGTGGGATTGCCATGATGTACCCTGCAAGGCCCGCCCAAACACAGAGGAGACGATTGAGTGCTACCTGGATCTCAGCGAACTGAGCTTTGAGCACACCCCCTTTGTCCACATTGATATCCATTTGGTCGTTATGATTGCGGAGCCTGGACTCAACGCCGCCACCTGCCACCCTATCCACGTCACGGCCTTTGTTCGCAATGCCGCCGCCCTCCGTGATCTTGATCCTCGGAGTGCCGAGTTCTATCCTCCCACCTTTTACACCGCCCTTTCTCGGCGCACTCTTGTCGACACGCTCCCCACGTCCGTCTTTGACGCGGGCGCCCTTCCCGAGGTGGCCCAACCCCCGCCTACCCAGGACATTGCGCTTTTCAATGCCAAGCGTGACGTTGAGGTCGCCGAGCAGCAAGCCCGCCCCTCCAACCTAAACCCGCCCCAGCTTCAAAGCCGCCTTCTCCAACTCGAAAAGGCACAACACGTGCTGGACGTGGATAAACTCACAATCATGGGTGTCAAGTGGCAGTTCAAGCGGCGAACATTCATCAAGGATGAAGAGGTCGTTTTTATCGCCGTCACCGTGCCTGGCATGCTCGAGGGCCGCCCCCATCTCGTTCCCGCAGACCCAGTGGAGCTTTCCTGCATCTATAGCACTTCTGCGGGAGAAGTCAAGGCCCCGTCCTACCTCTGTCGTGTCTGGAACAAGATTGGTACCGATGAGGTCCTGCTCGCCTGTCCCCACACCCTCAAGCTTGACAAGCCTGGGCCCGCCACGACCGTAGCCCTGCGCTTCTTCGCTCAGACCCACGCTTTTGACTTTCTGCAAACCTGCATC
Source organism: Monosiga brevicollis MX1 (assembly GCF_000002865.3). NCBI lineage: Eukaryota > Choanoflagellata > Craspedida > Salpingoecidae > Monosiga > Monosiga brevicollis. The sequence goes on from NW_001865058.1 coordinate 339,811, forward strand.
ACCGACAGCATCCCCAGCACAATGCAAGACCCAGTGATCAATGACTCAAAGGTAGCTCTGCCCCGCCCTGCTTGCCATCGTCACACCTAGACTTGCTACAGCGTCGGTCATCCGCCCGCAGCCCCGAGGCCATCCTACACCTCTCACTCTGTCATCGCATGCTTTTAGCTTGAAGCCCTCACCAATTTAATCCAAAGGGTTGACATGCCCTGTACCTTCTTCAACGACGCTCTCAATCCCGAGCAGAAGGCTGCTGTCCTCACCACGCTTCGCCGCACCAAGCACCTGCTGAAGAAGAAAGTCAGTCGTCTACCACCATTCCTCGTTTGGGGCCCACCTGGCACAGGTAAGCAGCTCTGCCCTCCAACGCTGGTCTTCTGCGTGATGTTTTTTTTTGTTTTTGTTTTTTTGAAATCTGGCAGCGTCCAAGTGCTCAACCTTTTGCTCCTAACGCTTGCTGTGCATTCGCTAGGCAAAACGGAGACGGTGGCGGAAAGCGTTTGTCAAATTTTGGCTCGGCCTGAATTGGGCTCAATCCTGGCGCTCTGCTCGTCGGATGCTGCTGCTGACGTCCTAGCACAGCGCTTAATCTCCAAAATGGTCACATCGCAGCAAATGCTGCGACTCAACTGGCCTTGGCGCTTTCGTGCAGAACTGCCGACACCACTCCTCGCCTTTTCGCGCCTCTCGCCCGAAGGCCGCTTTATCATACCTTCGGAGCACGAACTCAATGCCATCCCCATCATCATTTGCACCACCATGACCGTCAGTCTCCTACCATGCAACTACTCCTGCAACACCATCATTGTGGACGAGGCTGCACAAGCCATTGAGGCCGAGCTGTACACGCCCCTGCGTTTTGCCACCAAGCGCACCAACTGGGTGCTGGTTGGCGACCACAACCAGTTGGGTCCCGTGGTTCGCAACGCCAAGGCACGTGAATGGGGCCTCGGCCGATCGTTGCCGGAGCGCCTCATCCAGTACCCGGTCTACCGGCCCAGCATCGACAGCCCCCTCTGCGTCCGACTCTGCAAAAATTATCGCTCCCACCCGGCCCTGCTCGAGTTGCCCTCTCGTCTCTTCTACGACAACCAACTCGAGGCCTGCGGAAACCCTCTTGAGCTTGACAGCCTGTCCACCTGGTCAAAACTGCCAGTGGAGCACAATGTACGTCCCTTTGCTGGCGCCCACAAAGCACTTGCCATGCGCTCTGCTGCAGCCCGACCTAACAATTGCGTGTGCACATTTGTACGACGGACAGTGTCCCATGCTAATTCACGGCGTGAATGGAAGCGCCATTCGTCTTGAGCACTTGGGTGGCTTATGCAACCCGGCCGAGGCTGCAACCGTGGTCAGCTTTATTCAGCGGCTGCTCGATGATTATCCTGGCCACCTCTCGCCCAAAGACTTTGGCGTGATTGCCCCCTATCGCCTTCAGGTGGGTGACGCATTGGGCGGCAACTCGTGTTTTTGGCGTTTACTCTGACGTGACAGCATGGCCTTCAGGGCACGAAAGGTAGCGCTTGTGGTTTGATGTCTCACGGCTCGGGTATGTATTCTCTCAAAACAGGTGCGGCTACTGCGCAAGCGTATGCGTGAGGTTGACCTGGGCGCTGTTCGTTGCGGCACGGTGGATGACTTTCAGGGCCAAGAGGCCAAGGTGAGGAGTGGACAGACCCACAAAAGAAGTCTCTTTACCCAGATTGTGCGCGCGTGTACATTCATGGTTGTAACAATGGTATGTTTGCGATTGAGAAAACAGATTATTATCGTGTCCACTACGCTGGCTGGGGAGCTGGCCCTGCTCAAACACCGGGCCAACTCGGACCCCGTGGGCCATTTGATGCGCGACAGCCCAGACTGGGATCTCTTGGGCAACCGACACCGCTTCAACGTGGCCATTACTCGTGCCAAGGTAAGAAGGCCCCTGATATCAACGACACGTGGCCCTTGAGGATTTGATAGTTGGTGGCGTCTCATGACTGTGTCACTTGTGCTTTGAAAAAAAAAACCGAAAAAAAAACGAAAAAACGAAAAAATTATATCCCATGCAAGGCCTTGATGGTTGTTGTGGGTGATCCACTGGCGTTGTCGCGGGAGAACTATTGGAGCCAGCTTTTACGCCATTGTCTGGAGCGCGGGGCCTATAGTGGATGTGCATGCCCGGGCCTGATTCCAGACCACCTGGTCACAACGCCCGGTCATCCCCGCCATGTAGTTTCGAGCGGTGCTGCCCAATACCTGGGTGGCAGCGCCGATCGCTCTGCTACTTGGGGTGACCGCAACGATCTCAATGATCTTTACGCGGACAGCATGGAATTGCGACGGGTCTTTTGAATTGCACTTTTTGAATTGAGCGAACGACGTTCATGGCATGTGTTAAATTTCTCAGTGGCATTCGATAGCAAACGATTCTCTTATAACCATTAAAGCAGGGGCGTGGGTGGCCGAGCATGACTTCGAGCGACAACACGGCGAGGGACTCGAGGGGGAGGCCATGGTGCTGAATCTAGGGGCGCCAGGCAAAGTCTGCAATGACGGGTTTGTGATCGGAAGAGACATTGCCTCGATCAATGATACAGTTGGTGCAACGCAAATGATCCTCCCAGGCGCGGTTTGTATAGATGTAGTCAATGCGGGTGTTGAAGCGGCATGTCAAGACACTGTCGCTGCGGCGGTTACAGCGGGCATAAACGTCGACCCAGCCGGCGTCGGCAATGGTCTCGCAAAGGGAGGAAACGGGGGCTTCCCAGTTGGTACGGGCGCGAATATGGGCGATTTCGGCCCAACGGGTCTCAGAGTAGTCAGACTTGGTAAGGGCATTGAAATCACCGGCAAAGAGCTGGGGGCGGGCTTTGCGGGGTGCGGGCTCGCTGTGGATGCGCATTACCTCCTGCCATTCCGTGTGTCGAGTGGGCTCGCGCCGATGATCCAAATGCACGTTGTGGAGCAGGAGCGAAGGATGGCCCTCGATGTCGAGCTGCACACACTTGATGCGCAGCTGTTGGCGGCCAGAAGGGCCGGCACCGCGCGGTTGCTCCGGGGAGCCGTCCTTGGGCCGCACGGCGGCAGGCAGACTGACCATGGGATGGCGTGACAGGATGGCGTTGCCAGCAAAGGTCACAAACGCCCATTTGGCTGCGGGGCGTGGCCCAGGGGCGCAGCGGGTCAGAACCTCACAATACCACTCCAGCACCATCTTTCCCAAAGGGTTGAGGTCTGGCACCAGGCGACTCGTGTAGCTGGCATCGTCCTTGGTAAAGAGGCGAAAATTGCTAAATTCTTGAAGGAGGTACACGTCGGCATCGTACGCGACGAGCTGAACCAACATTTCGTCAAGGCGCGGCTGCCCGTCGTCATCCTGCAAGCAGTGCACGTTCCAGGTGCAAACACGCAAGGCGTCGGGGTCGTGCGCCACACCCAGCTCTGCAGGTGGTCGCCAGTTTGGCAACAGGCCTGCCGCGCTTGCCATGCTTGCCAATCGTCCTCGCTGCACTGCACTGCTCTCGTCACTTGGCCAAGGGGCTCGCACCACAAATTGGAAATGCAACGCTTACGCAGTCGGAAACGAGAAACGAAGCTTGAGAGCTCCTGCACACTGATGCCTTGCTCGGGCAAATATCCATGCGTATGTGTGTGTGTGTGTGTGTGTGTGTGTGTGTGTGTGTGTGTGTGTGTGTGTGTGTGTGCGTGTGCGAGCCAAAGGGACAGACGGCGGCAACACAGAGACAGCGAGAGCGATGCAGAGACAGCGACACAGACAGCAGCGACACAGACAGCAGAGACGGCCAAACAGAGCGCAAGAGAAGAGAGGAACAAAATCGCGCCAAAGTTGGCATCTCATGCTAATTTAAGACTATTACGCAATGGCTGCTCGCATCGCGGAGGGAAAGAGAGAGTGAGAGAGACAGACAGAGAGACAGCCAGAGAGATAGACAGAGAGATAGACAGAGAGATAGACAGAGACAGAGACACAGAGACACAGAGACAGAGGAGTGAGTGAGGAATCCGGGGCGTCCAAAGTCGGAAGGAGGTTCAATCTGGGTTCGGCCGTGTCCCCTCCCCTCCCCACCCACACACACACACACACACACACACACACACACACACACACACACACACACACACATATATATATACGTTGCCTCTCTCCTGCCTTGGCTTGTCTTGGGGCACAGGGCCGAACAAGGCCGCCGATCATCCGCGCCACATCCTCACAAACAGGGCGTCAAGCCGGTTCGAGTGCGATCCAGAAAAGCTGTCGCCGAGACTTTTGGCAAAACGCTATTTTCAACCTTTCTACAAGCTCGCGTTGCATCGACATCATGCCCGCTCCGCCGCCTCCTCCTACGCCTCCGCCTCTGCCGCAAAGTTCCTCGCCACCCGCTAGAAGACGGGTTGTTGATGTGGTGAGCAGCATTGAAGAGGCGAGCTCTCGTCGAGCCGTGCTTCAAGCGATCCATCATGGTGTTGCGCTGAGTCGCACCCAGCAAACCCCCGCCCCAACGCAGCCACCGCCACCCCCCATGTCCCACCCTGTGAGTGTGCGGCCACCGAGCCCGCCTCGACCGGCACCCTTTCGCTTGGTCATGCGGGAGCTCTTGTATCGCATTCCAAAAACGCCGTCTATTGATTGTGTGGCCCCACTTACATTACCGGTACGCCACACCTCCGATGGCATCCTGATGGCAGGCACCCCGTGGTGCAACACCGCTTGCCCAGAGTTCTCCAATCATGGTGCTGCAACAGCTCTCATGCTCCACATGTTCTCAGGTGCTAGATCCCGACGCAGAAATTCCCGCTGCTTTTAAGTGTCCAATCACTTTGGACCTCTTCAAGGATCCAGTGGTGGCCCAAGATGGACATACATACGAGCTTGAAGCCATTCGGCATTGGGGTGTTGAACACAAAACCTCGCCCATCACCCGACGGCCCATCGACGTGGAGGCCCTGGTTCCCAACCATGTTCTCCGAGGTTTGATCATGGCCTGGGCCGAACAGCACGCGGCACAACCCTCCGTGAGTTCCAGCTCTGATAGCAGTGCCGAGAGCCTCGAGGCACCTGATCCCAGCAGGCTGGGCGCTGAGCAAGCCGCTCCCTCTTATCCACCCTGCCCCCCCGTTTCACCGGACGCAACCCAGCCATCATCCACCCATCAGTCATTGTATGATTGATGACTCGAAGAAGCGTGAAACGGCAGGCCCGTCCGCACGCACACACGAAAAGAGTGAGCAGAAAAAAAGTAAAGGAGAAAAAGAACGCCTGGGCTCGTCAATTGATGACACAAAACCCACAAGCATGAAAGCATTTGCAGGAAAACTTGACACATGAGGGGTAGGCTGAGCGGGTGACGTCATGACATCTACCGGCTTAATTGGACCCCGATTGGCGAGGCATTGGCGTGGTGCTGTTGGCACGATAGGGCATTGGCGTAGTGCTATTGGCCCGGTAGGGCAGAGGTGTCATGCTGACTCGATCCCCATTTGGAGCGGCCACTGCACCTGCAGCTGGTCCATCTTCGGTACCCAGCCATTCGGGAATGTTGAGCGGAATCAGTTGATTGGTAAGGCTGGCCGAAGGTACATTGGAAAAGGCCACACGCTTGGTCGTCCATTCCAACAAGCGCGTTGTCTCTGCAGCACGCTCTGAAAGGACCATGCTAAAACCAAAGCCAGGTGAAAGTGAGGAGCAGGCACACACACACACACACACACACACACCACACACACACACACACACACACACACACACACACACGCACACACACACACACTGCAGCCACGAGGCTGGACCGGTGTCCTGGTTATCCACGAGTGCCTTACCGCTTAAAGTCGACAAGCATGGCTTGCGATTGGGCTACGGCGAACCGGGCTTTAATCTTGTTCACCAGCTCTGGTTGGTCCTGCACTAGAGTGGCAGCGCCCAGAGCCTCTTCGTTCCAGAGCAAGGCTCGGTCAAACTTGCCCAAACGTGCGTGCAAGCTGGCCAGTCGACTGCACGTCTCAGCGGTCATGTGATGCGAGCCCTGGTGCCGGCTCAGCTCCACCAGACGCTCAAGATACTGCCCGGCCATATCGTATTGTTGTTGTTGATCATAACAGCTTGAGAGTCCGAGACAAGCAGACATTTGACTTGAGCCATCTGGCGTGCCATCACTCAGCAGCTCAAGGCAACGTGAATAGTTCTGGTGGCCACCAAGCATGCCGGAGATGAGCAAGTGCGGCGCGCGCTGGTCAGCACCTCAACGACAAGTGACCAGTTCAAGATCACACGCTGCACAACCCCACGCCCACAAACCTCAATGGCAGCGTCGAGTTGCGCGATGTCTTGGTAAAAGTCGCCGAGGCGAAGATACACGCAACGCTGGCTAGCGGTGTCATTGCAAGCACGGGCGGCACCCAGGGCTTCCTCAAAGCTGCGGGCCACGGTGGCATGAACGTCGGCATCATTGGGATTTGCCTCGTGCCACAATTGCTGGATGTGTGCCAGCAAAAGCCGGCAGAGCGACTTTTGCCCAGCAATGGCAATGTCAGCCAAACGTTCAAGTGCTTCGGAAGAGGGCGCAGCGTCGTCGGCTGGCGCGGCGCTGGGGTCGACGTCGGCCGTGGCCATTTGAACGAGCTCGCGCAACGACCCCACCGCATTCTGAATCTCACCTATTAACAGCATTACCAAATGGCGCAGGTGTCAGGGGTAGCATGGGTCAAGAGTATAAGCAAAGTGCTTGCTTGTCAAGTGATCCCCGTCGTTGTCGTTGTCGTGTTTTGTTTTTTGTTTTTTTCTTGTTTTTTTTTTTTTTGTTTTTGTTTTTTTTTTTTTTTTTGGGGGGGGGGGGGGGGGGGCCAA